>NC_135398.1:14565329-14792829 GCF_051989625.1 Stigmatopora argus
TACAGCCACTAACACAAATTGCTGGAACACTTTTGATATATTCAAAAATAGATGTGAAACTTTAATTATGTATTAATGTAATGTTTTAAGGTCATTGTTAGTTGAAACAGAGTTAAAAATACAAAATATTCCTTGACACATGCTACACTTTTTCAGATCACACTCATTCATTCATCTTTAACACTGCTTATCCTGGTCAGGGTCGCAAGGTGTTGTAGTCTATCCCAGGTGGCTTTGGGCAAAAGACTGATCGCCAGCCATTTGTAGGGCACACACAGAGACAGACAACCTTTTGGACTCACAATCACATCGCCACTGAGCGGGAATCGATTGCACGCTGTCCGCACCAACCACTTAGCCATCAGGTGGATAGATTACAGTGACAGGAAGAAAAAAACACCCAAAAAGTTGTTTTTGTTCAGCAAATGAAATTGGACTAAAATTACAAAAAAATATGATTTGGTCTAGGGCGGGTCGGCAGCTTAATGGTTAGCGCGTCACTCTCACAGTGGGGGACCTGGGTTCAAGTCCAGGTTGGTCCACCAGTGTAGAGTTTGCATGTTCTCCCCGGGCCTGCGTGGGTTTTCTCCGCGTACTCCGGTTTCCTCCCACATTCCAAAGACATGCATGGGAGGCTGATTGAACACTCTAAATTGCCCCTAGGTATGATTATGAGCGTGAATGGTTGTTTGTCTCCTTGTGCAATGCGATTGGCTGGCCACCAATTCAGGGTGTCCCCTGCCTCTGGCCCAGAGTCAGCTGGGATAGGCTCCAGCACCCCCCGCAACCCAAGGATAAAGCGGTTTAGAAAATGAGATGAGATGGTCTTATTCCCTTTTATTCTAAAACTTCTCAGGAAATGTAATAATCACACCAATAAAAAAATTGGCCACATAGAAATTTTTAAAAATGAAACTTACAGCCAAAAGAAAAAACAAATTTTAAAAGTCTCTACAAAATCCCACCAAAAATAAATTAATATTAAATAGTTCCTTAAAAAGGTAGTATTTGTCCTCTTCTCAGCTATTTCTCCCCTATAGTTTCACCAACTTAAGACCTAAATGTTAAGCAGAGCTATTCACGCAATCACAAAATGTATTTTTAGAGTGATTTTTTATTAATTAATAAGAAAAAATGTGATGCAAAGCTATTTGTTCCTGTGTGGAAAAAAATAACTACTACTCTATACACCTAATATAATTAGTTGCACTATTTTAAGCAGTAATCACTGAAAAAAAAATGTGTTTCATATAACTGGACATGAGCACCATCCTATCACCACAATTGTTTTAATTAGGTAACATTGGGTTTTTTAAATATTAACGATTTTTTTAAGCCAAAGCATTTCAGTCAGATTCAAGGCTTCAAGTCTTGACTTTGCATGATTTACGGTTGTTATTATGTTCTTTCTTTGAAACGCAGTCTTACATTTATATGAGATGTAAAGAGGCACACCTTCAAAAAAGTAAAAATGGTAGCTGTCTGTCCATACAATATTTTCCTCAACGTCTTACGATTCATTCAGAATTTTTGTTCTGCTAAAGTAACATGAACCTGTATGTTCTTTTTGGTCATCATTCTCTTAAAAATACCATGGGTAATTTTAGTATGCTGTTGGATTCCTAACAATTGAATTTTAGTTTGCCCCCATGATTCTCTTTATCATCACAGCATTCAAGTTAAACATTAGCCAATCTCTGCCGGTCTTGATGGAATGGCCTCTCTGACACCAAAACATGGTCTTGAATGTTACAATATATACATTTTAAAGTATAATTAGCTCAAACATAAGACAGGAAATTTAACTGTAGGCTAGCCATAAATAAAAGTAGGTATTTTATGGTAATAAGGAGACCAGGAAAGGGTGGGACGCTATTGTTGCCCCTGCTGTGAGGCTTATTAGCGTCACCTATTAATGAACAGTATAAAACACACTGTGACATTTCTTGAAAACACGGTTTGTAAGTCATTTTTAGGATTCCACAAATGTGCTTTTGAAAACCATGATAAGCCTTTCCTATTTGGAATGGTTCCCTAATTAAATTGCTGTTTTGTCATTTAGCAATATCCATATTTCTAGGCCAATGAAATCTCATTTAGCTTCACCATTAAGAATGTGAGAGACACAAGAATGAGATGGAGCCCAGAGGAAAAGGTGTTGGCCAGGTGGTATTCCCCTGCTATTAGCCCACCTGCGCAACCCCATGGGGTAAACTACGTAATGGGACATCAGCCCAGCTCTTGCATCGTCTTGGCAGGTTTAATTAAAATTGCATTGTTAAGCCTTTACCATGTATATATATTTATAGCACATTCCTGTCCTAAATACCTAAGAGTAACTTGAGCTGGACCTCTGGAGACTTTAGATGTTTGTTATTTTATGGTGGGCAGGACTTTAGTCAAAGGGGATATACCATTATGTTGCCCCTGCTGTGAGGCCCATGGCACAACTTCATAAGGCATCGCAGTGGAAGTACGGCAAAGTAATAATGTCTTGCAAAGGATTAAAAGCTGCAAATTCACTTAAATATAGCCACAACTGTATACATCCTTATCGTCTTTAGAAGAAAAAAACATTTTGCCTGAAATGTCTCCAAGAGACTATAGCGCAATTTTTTCAAAGTAGAGCTTCATCCCAAGAATGAATGCATACTTGAACAAGTTAATTGTGTTGAAAAATAAGCATTTTTCTTTTTCATCTAATTGAATACTGGCTTGATTACTTTGAAATGTGACAAAAATTTGTATCTCATCCTTCCTGATTGTTGAGCCCTCTCATGTCAGCGGTCAAATCTCATCAGTGTTCTTTTCCAGCTATAAGACATTTACATCCATTAAAGTCCCACTATCAGAAGTTTTTACACACTAATTAAATCATACAAACATGTCAAAGAGTATACAAAGTGCATTATCAAGATTCACACAAATACATAACTATTGAAATTCATTCATCTTACACACCACGTATTCTCTGAAGGGTTGCGGGTGGTGCTGGAGCCTAACTTAGCTGACTTCAGGCGAAAGGCTTACTACAGCCGTAGGGCACACAGAAAGATAAACGACCGTTCACACTCACAATCATATTGCTACCAGCGGGAATCGAGCCCACGCCTGCCCGCACTGAAGTCAGGTGAGCGAATCGCTACGCCAACAGGTAGCAACTATTGCAATTGTACAACAAAAATAAGTCATCCAACAATTTGAAACTGGGCGGTGCCGTGTGCGGTCGATTGGTCGCCGGTCTTTTGGTCGCCGTCTTTTGGTCGCCGGTCTTTTGGTCGCGGTCTTTTGGTCGCGGTCTTTTGGTCGCGGTCTTTTGGTCGCGGTCTTTTGGTCCCCCGGACCACGACAACGGGCGACCAAAAGACCGGCGACCAGAAGACTGACGACCAAAAGACCGACGACCAAAAGACCGGCGACAAAAAAAGGTAAAACAACACGGTCTACGCATCAATAAAAGCCAACAATGGCCATGAGCAGTTTCACTGAGCCGACGTGTGAGTGTATAAGAGTTTGTATGTACATGAGTTGTCTCCTTAGGAAGGTACGTCAGTCAGGGTCTTAACAGGTTCTCCAACAAAAAACAATAAAAGTCCGGGAAATTTTTAGCTTTTCTTTAGCCTAATAATTAATAGGGCATTAAGTATGACTAAATAGTAATTCGCAGTTTGTATTTAGGGAATTTGAGCAACGATTTTAATGGTAATTATCAATAACCTTCCGGGCGACCAAAAGACCGGCGACCAAAAGATCGGCGACCAAAAGACCGGCGACCAATTGACCGTGTACCAGGCGATGCAGTGAAGGATTGGTTCTGGGGTCAGTCCTTACTGTCAACAGTGAAATGGGATTGAAACTGTGTTTAGAGCTTTTTGGGGTTAATTTTCCAAAGAGCGGGATAAGGTTAGTAGCTCAGTGAAGGGCAATTATTCAAATTCAGTGAAGTACCCCCTGAGGTGAGAGTGGGAATTTAATGATAATGTCACTTTTAGTATTTGTTCAGTATAAAAACAGAAAGGCAAAACTATGATCTGCTCAGGTTAAACACCATTGTGTTTTAGGATTAACATGCATAACACATTGTTCTTGGTTTAAAATGTGAAAATATTTTTTCTAGCTGTATAGTCAAATAGAAAAAGGCCTGGACATCATTGAATGCTTCTGTTTTAAACATCATGATTATAAAAGTACTGCAAATGGATAGATAAAAATGTAACTTGTTGTTGCACAAGTCTGCTAATGCAGTGACTCAACCCCAATCAGTCCACACCTAGAATGTGTCAATGGCAAATTGTTTTAACATTAATCATCTTGTGAAAATCCTGCCACTCTGCTCAAACCAGGTTTACCTTGTTCTAGTAGTAAGAGAGCATTAGATACCGCATGTATTTAATATATTTTGATGATTTAGTAATAACCAGTGAGGTTTTTCTCAGGTGTATTAGAATTACACTTTTATCCATAGAAAAATGGGCCTGGGTGTTCTTAAAGGTTTAATTAACCCTTTAAGAAAATATTGCATACCAGTTGAAATATTATTTTTTATGTTTACACCAGCAAACTATACTAATAAAGTCTATAAAATAACACAAACAAACAAATTAAAAACAAATTGACCCTTACCCCTTTAAAATGTACAAAGTCTTTAGAGATTTATTTATGTTATTAAGCATTCGTGGTTTGTTTTGAGCCTGTGATCATATGCCCATGAAACCTTGCAGAGGGTAATTACTTTATGCCACTGTTGGCTTTTAAGAAATGACTATGGATACACTTCCTTTAGCAATTACCAAAATATCTCTGATGTCTTATCACTCACAGTGCCCTTCTGTGTGAGTGTGTGTTTATCTACCGATGTTCAACTTATCATTAAAAGTTAAACTGTGATTTTGCCACTCATGAGCAACAGGCAGTTTGTTGTTTATAAGATATGGGCTAACTAAACTAAACATTTACTGGTACAACACGTGTTTAGTCTTGTATTTATTTAGTATTTTTTTTCTAGCATACAAGACTCCAACGGCTTTACTACTATTGTTTTTGTGGCCTGTAATAATGCTGTTGAACTGATAACGCAAAATCATTTTACTGGTTTTTACATTAAACTTTTTTTTAGATTATTTACTTGTATGATCACTGTTGGGTTTTTCTTTCATTATCTACCAACACACTTGAGCATGTTTGTATGTACAGACGCTCCCCTACTTAGGAACATTCGAGTTACGAACAACGGTACATACGAACATGTCTGCAAATTGCGTTTATGTCGAAAAATGTTCGTAAGTTCGATTTTGTATTGCGCGCCTTTTTCCAAGTAGTGCTTCTTTCCGCCGCTAATACCGACGCCTGGCACTGTGATAGCTCAGCTCACCTAGCATCCACCTTCCTCTGCCCAGTTCGTTGCAATGCGGAAGTGCGTGAACGTATCTCCAGTGCGCAAAGAACCTTTTTCATTTGTATCATTAAATATCTCGTGCATCCATTATTGAATATGGTTGGTGAAAAGCGAAAGGCTTCTATTGAGGGAGGTGCAAGGAAGAGGCAAGCCATTTCATTTGAAATGAGTGGCAATAATAACGAAGCTTGATGCGCGTCAGAAAGTGGTGAGCGTTGCAAGTGAAATCAACTTGAATCGTTCGACCGGCAGTACCATTTATAAACATAAAGATCGGGCAGCAGGACTCAAATATTGAACGTTGCACAAAGTTTACAAATCAATTGAATGATGCCATACAGTGCTACCGCATCATTTATGATGAAAAAAAGAAAACTGCAATCGTCATTAGATAGCTTCTTTTGGCCAGTTTCTAGTAAATCTCTCTCTCTCTAATGTATGTATACAGTACTGTATGTATTCTCTCAATTTTATTAAATGTTTTTTTCAGTACAAACCAGTGTGTGTTACTTATACAAGCCTTAAACATACAAATGCACGTATATAAACCTTCAATATACTTATATAGGCCTTAAACATACATTATAATACAAAATATAGCACTGAGCAACTTACGAACAAATTCAATTTATGAACAATCGCTCGGAACCTAACTCGTTCGTAAGTATGGTAATGGTCATCGATTTCCGGAGGAATCCTCAACAGACCACTCAGGTGAACATCCAGGGTACAGACATTGAAATCGTGGAGAATTTTAAGTACCTGGGTGTTCACCTCAACAACAAACTAGACTGGTCCACAAACATAGATGCCCTGTACAAAAGGGGCCAGAGCCGCCTCTACCTACTGAGGAGTCTACGGTCCTTTGGAGTGTGCAGGACACTGCTGAGGACTTTCTACGACACTGTGGTGGCATCTACAGTATTTTATGCAGTGCTCTGTTGGGGATGCGGGAGCACGGAGAGGGACAGGAACAGGCTAAATAAGCTGGTCAGGAGGGCCAGCTCTGTTCTGGGCTGTCCTCTGGACTCTGTGGAGGAAGTGGGAGAGCGGAGAATGCTGACCAGGATGATGTCCATCATGGACAGCACCTCCCACCCCCTGTATGAGTCTGTGGAGTCCCTCCGAAGCTCCTTTAGCAATAGACTGCGACACCCTCATTGCAGGAAGGAGCGCTTCCGCAGATCCTTCCTCCCATCAGCTGTCAGGCTCTTTAACAAAAAAATGGAGTGTTAAGACCTACCGTATGCATGCATGTACATTTATGTGTATGTATGTATATATGTGCTAAGCAACACGCTTATTTATTTATATATTTATTCATGTATTTATTTATTAACTTTCTTATTACCTATCTATTTATGTCTAAAATGCATTTCCTATTCCTGCATCCTCACCCTCTTGCTACTGTGACAACGAAATTTCCCGAATATGGGATAAATAAAGTTATCCAATCCAATCCAATCCAAGTAGGGGAGCGTCTGTATACATAGGAGATTTTCATGTAATCTGGTCAGTTAGAGTACGAACAGAGCCTTTGTATTTCCTTTTTTAAATAGGATAATTTGAATAACTGTTTTTGTAATTTAAATAGTATTTGTTGTTTGGAAGGGCAAAATATTCTAGAGTAACAGTTTTCATACTTTTAACTCCAAAATGTCAGATTTGGTCTCAAATTAAGTTATGCGATTTGCAAATATTTACTGAACATGTGAATGTTTTTTTTTAATACAGTATGTGGAATTCTTCCCCTATTGTGTAACTCAGGTATTGTCGGCAATTTTTAGGCAAGACACCTTTATTTATATGCCACTTTTGATACAAAAGGCATGTAAAATTCAGATAACTTGTGGTGTAGTGGTTCACTCGCCTGACTTTGGTGCGGTCAGGCGTGGGCTCAATTCCTGCTGGTGGTGGTATGATTGGGGTGCAGATGGTTGTTTGTCTCTCTGTGTGCTCTACAAATGACTGGCGACCAGTCTAGGGTGTAGTCTGTCTCTTGCCTGAAGACAGCTGGGTCAGGCTCAAGCAACCCCCACAATTGAATTGAATTGAATCCTTTCAAGGGTGAATGGTATATGAGATGAGATGTATGATTCATTCATTTTCCAAACCATTTATCCTCAAAAGGGCTACGGGGGGTGAGTATGACCAAAATATCCCTTTTAGGCACTTTTTTTGAGACCTTTGCGGAGCACCTCCAGCTATGGGTGAGCTCCTAATTCATGTGCCTTTGACCATCATTCATCACAGTGTTGTTTCTTAAGGTTTTCTTAGTGTGCATAACTAATTTTAAGTGTGTGTGTGTGTGTGTACGTATGTTTACTCGGCTGCCACTCGCGATTCCATTCCTATGAACAATGACGTTGCATTTCTTATTCATTTACGCTGGTCCCACCTGCTTGTTTAGAACCGAAAGACAGTTGTTGCGCTGTAAAAATGGGTTAGATGAGAAATTAAAATTAATGTTACACGCATAGCACAGCAAACATTTGTATACAATTATGCACAGGTATAATACAGAAGAAGTTCGGCACTTCAGATCAATCAAGCAAAATGTACAAATATTATATGAGAAGCAATTCAGCAGTTCAATCCAATCAAGCCAAAGCGTCAATAGGATACCAAAACAAAGTAGCATATGTAGAAATAGAATTCTCTTTGAATTGATTCACTCTGAAAAATGAAAGAATCCATGAATATTCTGGAGAGAGCAAGCATTAAAATGAAGTTTACTTACCAAAAACCAAGATAGCAGCACCAACACAATCAGCCCAACACCATTAGAAACAATAACCAACAACACGAATTACGCAAATCAACCAAGCAGCAGCAACACTTTAAATACACATTTACAATCAATTGATTGTGTTAACGATGACCATCAACTCGCACCCATAACTCTGCATCCATACCCTGTTTACAAAGCAATGGAGGCCCAAAGACCGCCATACCTCGAAATCCAAACAAATCAGAGCCAATCAAGGCTATACATGAAGCCGGCACGAACATATCTACCATAAGGCGTAGTCAAAACGGAAAGAAAACCGTTCCACCGATCCAATCAGCCATGCGGTGCATTTAGGGACATCATGTAAAACAACGATCCATACATCAACTCTGCTTTCAGCTTTAACAAATACAAAGCTTAAGTTTACACACTTACAGAAGGTGAAGAAATTGAATCACTCGTATATTAGGATCCGACAGCCGTTTCTGGCCACCATAAAAAATTTCAGCTCTCTACGATGCACGGTTTGGACAAACATAGCGTGAGAATCTTATCATATCCATCCATCCATAAATCACGCTTTATAAGGATTATAGATAAACAATTTTCTTGATTTTTCCTCTTTTCTTGCATACATATTTCATACAATATTGTTATACTTTTTGTTTTTATTTTTGAAGTGTTTAGGAGGTAGTATTTGAGATCGTGGAATGATTTATGCCAACTCATATTATGCTTCTTCTTACAAAAAAATCCAAGTTAAGAAACCACTTCTAAAACGAATTCATTTCATAAGTTGAAGTACCACTGTAGTGTATTTCTGAATGACTCCTCAAACGTTGAAACATTTCTTGCCTTCTAAAGCAACATGAAAAGTTGCCAGCATTTTTTACATTTGACACAGCGTTTGCATTTATTCTTACAGTATTTCTTTGTCTCACAAATCTAAAGTAACAAATTAAACTGTACAAATTTAACTAAACTTTTAATTAAACCTTTTCATTCAACATCAGTGTGTAACCTCAAAAATTTCCTTTGAGGAAATGGTCGAACAATTCACATAAAAACATTTCTGATACTTGCAAAAAGCCTTCCCTGAATAATTATAGCCGTTGTTCGACATCACTTTAAAACCTATAAATGAGTATCGGGTTGTCAATACATAAGTGAAACAAGGTCAGTGACCAAATACGTTTACAAAATAGTGTCTCATTTGCTGCCCACAGTGCAACACATTCACATTATTGAGTCAATCAATTTTGCCATTCATGTTCAACCATCACCTCTTATTGAAGTGTGACATGCTAAAGTGTGACATGCTAAAGTGTTTAATTTATTAACGATCGCATGTTGGGGATGTATACCGATATTCAATTATTGATGCCTTGATGCCCATACCACTAGTTTGGATTGGATGTGTATCGGTAATCGATTATTGATGTTTTGATGCACATAGCTTGAACCACAGGAGATTTTCTTCATATCAGTAAAGCTGCATTGAGGATGCAACAATGAATCACTATTCTGATTGTTTCTCCCTGTGTTTCAAGGTATGCTGGTTGTTGTGGAGGCCGGTTGAGTTTGTGGTTTGCAATATACACTGTTTAGCGTGTGAGAAAGAAGATAATGTTTAGTAATGTTTATTTACTTTGGAATTGCGAGCGTGAATGTGCGAGTCCCGGGTCATGCACATGTATGTAACATTCAGTATGCTACCTTCGGCCGCCATTACCCTATAGAGTGTATATGATGGTCATAGCAAGGAATTTATGTTATTGATATTTCATTGTTTACCCTGTTGAATAGTTGAGAAGGACTTCTCGAAGTTGTAAAAAGAAAAGATAATAATTATGACCGTATATTGAACTGGGTTCTAACGTGTTGCTAGGGTGTAATTGTATATTATGGGTCTTTGTGTTGACAAAGATATCAATAAAGCTGCATTGAGGAAGCAACAACGAATCACTATTGTGATTAATTCTCCCTGTGTTTCAAGCTAAAATGCAGGGTGCAAAAGAAGCTTACCAATTTAGAAAGCACTGACAGCGTACTTGTTGACCAGTTAAGCATGTTTGTGATGCTTTGGACATACCATTTATGGCTATAAATGACAGCATTTTCTCATGCCTGCCAATAAACAACCCCTTCTAGCATATCCAGTAATTTTATTCTGCTATTTAAAAAAGTGAACTAAAAACCACACAGGCTAAAGTAAACATTGTTAACACCTTTTTGTGAAGATTTGTTGCACTGTGCAAGTCAAATTGTGGTCATATAGTAATTCTGACTGTTTTCTGACACCACCAAACAAGTAGAACTGGACATTTTAAAAGTGCTTTTTATTACCAGTCGCCTAAGGCACACCTGTGCAATAATTGTGTCTAACTATGTGAGGCAAATGATGGTCACCACAGATACCAACTGGATTTCTTTATTATCTGGATGCCTTCAAAGATGTTCTCATTTCAAATTTTCAGTCAACATAGATCATTTTGTTAAATATATTTCACACATGTACTAAAATGCAGTATGAATATTCCCTTCTTCATACTTTTCTACAATCTGTCTGCTGGAGCCAATCCCAACTGACTTCAAACAATAGGCGGAAGACCCCCTGAATTGGTGGCCAGCCAATCGCAGGGCAGGAGGAGACAAACAACCATTCATGCTCACACTCATGCCTAGGGGCAATTTAGAGTGTTCAAGTATATTGGATTGTTTTCTTCCAAATTAACATGATTTTCAACAGTGGTGCCAGCATAGTTATTTGCATTAATCTAATCTAACTTTAATTCATTCATTTTCAACACCACTTATCCTTCTCAGGGTCACGAGGACTTGGAGCGAAAGGTGGACTACACCCTAGACTGGTTGCCAATCAGTCGTAAGGCACACATAGAGACAGACAACCAATCCCACTCACAATCACATTGCCACTGAGTGGGCATCAAACCTATTCTTCCTTTGTGTAATAAAAAAAAATTAAAATCCTACATAAAGAAGAAAAAAAGATAAATGTTTTTAGACCTATTCTTTTATCTTTGTGCAATTATTATATGTGATGCAAAATATTTGTCACACTCAATTGATCTAGTTGCGTTTGATTCTACATGTTCTTTTATGTTTTTTTCACAGTTTGTGTTTACAAATCATCTAAACTGGCCTGAAACCCTTACGAGGATGTGAGGTACGGAAGATGAATGAATGTTTCTTCATATAGTGAAAAGCCAACTGTTGTTTTGCATTCTGTGTGTTTTAACAGTTTAACATTTTTAAACCAACAGTGATGAGTATTAATAAGGTTGAGTGGCTGACTGATGATTTATGTTCTTTGTTGTTGTTTTTTAACCTTTTATCACCTGGTGTCTACATGTGTGGGCATCACAGTTTTGGTTGTCAAAGCCTACAATATTAAATTTTGGACTACAATGGCGTCCACTTTTGATGTGAACATCATTTTTCTCAGTAACTTCATCATGTAAAAGGATGATTCTTTGTTTTTACACTCATCAGGTCCCAATTAGCCTAAATAGCAAAGAGAAAATAAAAATGCATGCCTTGCATGAGTTTGTGCCTTAGTAGGTTAAGTTAGATTTTTGGGCAATTTTTATTCTTCAAAGCACTCTTATCATATGAATAAAGGTCTAAAGTGACATAAGGCAGTCCTGAAAAAAGAGCCACAAAGGCTTCCAGAGGCAAGGTGAACCCTGATTGATGTCCTTGACTTTTGACCTTTTGACACCTTGTATGCCCTAGGGATGAAGGCAATCATTTAGATGACTCCTGGTCCAGTAACATGTTTTTACATACTCTTTCCCTGTTTAAAGAATCATGTAAATATTGTGTAGTTATTCCTATCTCTTGGAACTAAACTTAGGTTTCTGCTTCCGGTTTAAGATGGAAGTCCTAGGGCCAATAATTTTAATATATGTACTTAATTCTTTTTTTTTAAATGTTTCAAATCGCTGATTATTACATTATAAAACTGTATGATGCCAGTGAAAATTCTTGTATTCTTGTATGCAATCTGGTTAAGTTGTAAAGCTGTGCCTTGGGTGTCTCGAGAGTGTATATTGGATATAAAAGACATTAGTGACAATAAAGTTATTTAACCAACACAATGTCAATGTAAATCCTTCTCTCTCATTGTCACCTAAATGCACAGCCTTGTACAATGGGTTTCCTTTTTAAAAAGTACTTTTCAGTTCGATGTTATCCTTTATCTTCCTCACACCTGTCAACAAATGAGAACTAAACTCAAACATATGGATGATGCATTTTCTATTTTTTTCATTGTTGTTTCCTCTTTCCACCAAAGTACTTCAGAGTAACCTCTTACATCCTTAACTGGCACTTTTTTTTCTTTCACAATTATGTTCTCGTCCCTTACCACGTTCCTTTGTTTCCACAGTTTTCCGGGCTCTCATTTTTTTCCTTTTGTCGGACGATGTTAAAATGTGGTATTCCCGTGGGCGAGCCAGAGGATCAAAGAAAATGTTTCACATGTCAAATCAATCTAATGTAAATGGATGCTAAATCACTGCTATGCAGGATCCTCACACTTCCACATTGACTCCCACAGGCCTCTTTCATGTACCACACAGGCAATTTTGGTGTTTTACGGCTTCATGCACAAAAGGTTTTAAGCCTCAGGACACATGGGTGGAAGATACAAGACCTGATCGTCACCAGATCCTGCTGCACCTCAAGCACCGTGACACTTCTTACTCAACCACTACATTGCTTTCCAATCCTTTCCTACCCCAATGCAGAAAGCATGTTGATCACTAAATGAACAGAGTAGCTTATGTGATTTAATTAAACCTAAGAAAATATCTAAGACAAACTAAGAAAAAAATGTTATTTAAAGTTGGCCTTTTCTTTTCATTAAGGAATTTTAAATTAATGTTTTTCTGTTCACAGTCCTACAAATTACAAAAAAAGGAAATTTACAGTCAAAATACACATGTATGATGCATAATTATTCATTGTCATTTGCTGCTTCTACCTTAAAAATGAGATTTGTTTCAATTCATTCATTTTCTAAACTGCTTATCCTCTCAAGGTTGTCGGGGGGTGCTTAAGCCCATCCCAGTCTAGAGGTGCTCGCAAGCCGATTGCAGGGCACGAGAAGACGGACAGCAATTAACACTCACACACACTCATACGTAGGAGCAATTTAGATTGTCCAATCAGCCTACCATGCATATTTTTGGGGAATGTGGGAGGAAACCGGAATACCCGGAGAAAACCCCCGCAGGCCCGGGGAGAACATGCAAATTCCACACAGGAGGTCCGACCTGGGTTCGAACCCAGTACCCCAGAACTGTGAGGGTGATGCGCTAACCACTATCCGCCGGGCCTCCACTGATTTGTTTTAATGTGATAGGCTCCAAGACCCCCGCGACCCTAATGAGGATAAGTAGTTCAGAAAATGAACGAATATCTTTGACCAGATACAAAATTAAGGTTTCATTTGTACTATTGACTAAAGTTTTCTTCACCTTGTTTGTCAGTTTTAAATTTGCTTTGATGATGAATAATTATCGACAGTTTAGTGCATGTGCTTTCTTTACTTGCAGGTGTGAATCAGATAAGAAAATGTGACTCACTAATACAGTAATTATGAAGTTTCAGTTTTTCTTTCGTCACCATTTTCATCATGTGACATCCTGTTTGCACACCTAATTTTCAGCCGTTGTTGTAATTGTTCCTAAAATTGCTCATTTGTTTGAATTAGATCTTGCATTCACGCCTAACTGGTTTAAATAAACGTAGTTGCAATACTCATTTTACACATGTAGCACCTGATTTTTCTATTCTTAACTTCAGAGGCGCTTTCGTTTGACATCCTGTAGTACTAGTACTGTATGTCGTAAATGACTGTTGGTCTGTTGTTATTTTTTCTTCCTTTCTTCATGTGGTCACAGGGAGTGATGCTATCTCCAAACCGCAGGCGCCATTTGTGGATCAAATACAGAAACTGCTAATCTGCTTTGTGGCAAAATGTGTGGTCTGTTAATGAAAGATGGGCGCCTCTTTCTGCTGATGTCTGGGTATGTGAGCGAAGGAACAATAAATGCAGTTTGTGGACTGATTGTAGCAGTAAACAGACAGTAGTTTCAGCACCAGTTATATATCACTAGTGATGATCCATTTATGAGTAAACATGCATTCTTAAAAAAGGCTCGATGTCAGTGGTGATGAAATGATTTAGAAACCTAAATCTAATATATTAAATATCAAGTCCAAACAACACTGTACATAGGATGAAGACAGATTATGACATATTACATTCAATTTTGCCCCGTGTCATATTGTCTAACAAAAAAATAAGACTGAACTACTGTATAGTGTACTGTGTACTACTTAAATTCTTTATTATTCAGATATTTTGTCCTCACCCCACTTCTCAATTCAGATATTTTTGTGTATCTGTTCATATTGCAAAAACATGGGCCTCACAGCGTGAAGGGAATTCATCTGTTATAGCACACCAATATTTGATGTCCTACTGTGTTACAGTGTTCAGTGAGGACTCATCTGTCACACTGTTATGATAATTTTGAGAAATTTACTTAGTTTTGCTTTTTCTTGATCTCCACATTACTTTCTGTCTTATTTTTGTCCTAGTACATACTTAAAAAGGAAATTGATTAGAGTTGGCAACAATAGCGCCAACCTATGTATGAGTTGTTGGAAAACTATTACCTCAAATTACTATTGTAGGTATGATTTAACATTTTAATTCAAATTTAAAAACTTTATAGCTTAACATGCCTTTTCCTGTATCTGCATTCTCACCATCTTGCTACTGTGACAATGAAATTTCCCAAATACGGGATGAATAAAGTTATCCAATCCAATTCAATCCAATTTACAATAGTCAAAGGGGTGACATTAATATACTATATGTCTTCCACTCATTTCAGTACAAAACCAAACATAAATGAGACATATCTGACATATCGATAATCAGTTGAGGCCAGAATGTAGGACGAGGAGTGATACGGTCCTCTTGCTAACGGAAATGCAAGAGGCCAGATTCTGATAACATTCCACCCGTCTGAAAAACATTCTTGGTGTGAGGTGATAACCAGCTTCACAGAAACCATGACAGTGTTCATTGGCTGATCCCACAATTTACAAACAGTTTAGCCTTTAGTGGTTAATTTTGTTCAAAGTTTTTAATCACGAGATTTTTTTTTGTTTTTCTTTCAGTTCGGTTTCTATGTTGATATGCATAGTACAATTCTCCTTAAATGAAAGTTCAATTTTAGAAGCACCTGACGTCCTGGTGATCCAGTCTGAAGTGGGTCTCATATAAAATGTGTCTTTTGCCCTTATTTAGTCATAACTGAATAAGGGCAAAAGACACATTTTAATGAGACTCACTTCAAGTCATTTTACGTTTATCAGCAAATTGTTAATAAGTGGTGTGGGGGAAATTGGTACAACAAAGGCAATGCCTATCTAAGAATTTTTTTCGTCGTAAAATGAGCACATAGAAGGAAGCAGTAAATTGTCTATTCTATTGTTTTCATTCAAACATTTTACCACAGATTGCATGGACCTATTGACAAATGACATGTAACCAATGAATTGGGTTGTTTTTTTGGGCTTAATGGTGTTAGATGCCTAGCATGCAGGCTAAGTGAAGCAGTTAACTATGACATGGGAACAAAAAACCAACAAGGCTTTAGCGGGCATTGTTGGCCTCAGCCTGCGTTGCCAAAAGTGCACGAGCAAAAATTCTGGTTACAATTTCAAATGAAAAATTAGGAAATTTTCAATTGCCATGCTCGCTCGTAGAGCTGAGGGTTATAAAATTCTCAGATATTTACCATTCAGTTGATCCAATTTGAATGTAGCCCAGGATGCTTCTATGCTGGGCTCTTTGTACTTGTACAGTAAAATCTCATGTCCTTTGCAACTTATTTCCTCCTCTGACCCACTTTCCATTTCATATTCTTTATTAAACACAGATTTCTTGTCTACATTCTCTTTTTCCATTGAGTCACACCCTCTGCCAACTCCTGTCCTTTCGTTACGAAATCGTTTGATTCACGTTACATAAATTATCTATTTTTCACAATTTTAATTGTTAAAAATCTGTATGAGTCTGGATAGTTTAGTTTTTAATACTCTTTGACATGATTCCATTATTTATTGAGTCTGGAAAAATGTATTATAATGGGACATATTTTCAAAATCTTGACCGAATTCAATTGAGTCTTCCACAATTTGAGCACCATCTACACCACAAGTGTCAAACCAATTCCACAAAAGGCCAAGTGGGTGCAGGTTTTCTTTCCAACTGAAACAGCAGACAGTTAGACCAATGAGGTTTCTGCTAAAATAAGATGCAATCAACTAATTACAGTTGAAAGAGATCAGATTGGTGCCAAGGTGTCTTCATTGGTTGGGGGGAAAACCTGCACTCACTTGGCCTTTGTGGAACACCTGTGATCTACACTGCCATGGTGGGGTAGAGCATGAGTGCAATTTTGTAAATATGAAACATTTTGTCTTGTTTGTTTTTTGTTAAATAAATATAGTTAAAGATTAATTACCGCTTGTGCTGTAGTATACTAGTGGCCGTCCGTGAATTTCCTAGCGACGCCTTCAGCTGACGGAATGAATCCAACCCTCAAAAACTATTTTATGGCTATAAAACCTCTACTGCAGCTGCAGCTGCGACACATAAAAAATCATCAATAATAACCTCATACAATTGAAATATTATTTAGGAATATAGCCATGTTTTACTCACCAAAAATCCTTTTACCTGTACACAATATCCATCCTCCTTTCTTTCCTCCTTCTTTGCTATCGCCATCGAAGCTAATGCTGAAAGTCGAGCCTGTCCTGTCGTCGTATTTCTGGCATACATTTTTATTCGATTTAGTGCTGAAAATGTTCGTTCCCGGTTGTGAGAGGCTTGCTTGCTTTGGAGTTATCCGACCTTTCTTAATGATGTCCAGCTTTTTTTTCTTGAAAAGTCTTGAAAATGGCTTTGACAGTAAATCTGCAAACAAATACATTTCTTCTCCTCCTTCAGCCATTGCAGGTTGACAAAACCACTATTAAATCAACACAACAATATATTTGCTTGTGCAGCTCGCTCCAGATAGTTTCGTAGCTCTGGCTAGTCCACTCTATCACTAGCCAATCATAGTTGATGAAAGCGATGACGTATCCCTACGCCTGCGAGAAGGCAATGACGTATCCCTACGCCTGCGAGAAGGCCTTGGTGTCACCAAATTGAATTCTGATTGGTTAAAGCAACAGTCTTATCGACGCTTCTTTAATGCAGAAGAGCCTGCAGAACTGATTGTGAAGTCCTTGAGGCAGATTTCTGACCCTGGCAACAAATAATGGCTGAAATGTGATTGGTTAAATGCTTCAATATGAAAACACACATCTGGAAGCAGTGCAACCAGGGGGAAAGCAATGAAAGGAAGCTAACAGACAATTTTGAATTATTTAATAATTATTCATGGACAAAATATAATTAACATCAGTCTGTGATTCAGATATTTCTTAGGCCAGCAGAGAAGGCTTTGAAGGCCCTGACGGCACACCACTGCAGTATACAAGTCGGACTGCAGCCTTTCAAAAGTGGGATTAGAAGTTGAAAACGATTTAACAAAATCAAAAAAGAGCAGCACAGGCAAGCTTAGAATCTATTTTGAATATGGTGTGGTTACTATTATTAAATGAGCAATAGATCGATAACTGTAGAAAATGTTCATCCATGTGAAGGCAAAACAGTCAACGAGTACAAGTATGTACACAAGTTTCGATCGGGATGCCATCCATATTGGTGCCGTGCGTTATCTCTTTTCTCAGGTTTGTTTTTGTTGCTCTACTTGTTGAAACATACCATTAAAGGTCGGAGGCAGACTTGGTCAACAAGAGTTATCTGAAGTGGATCTCATTAGGCCTCTAAAAGGGACAGAGGGTTGGGGGCAGGTGGGTTTTTACATAGCAAAGGTAGTGAGCTCATATCATGACAAATTGGGGGTGAGAAAACATGTCAACTCCATTTAAAAGGCAAAAAGATGAATGTATGCTGGCTAAGTTGTGTGCCGAATGCCTACAGACCACTTCGCATTTCACCGAGGTTTACACAGCGCACAGGAATTAACCCGTTAGTGCTATAACCTCACAAAAAATGCACCTTAACCAAGAAAGAAGAAGAAAAGAGGTTCACAATGACAGCTTTTTTTGGACGAAATGAAAAAGTGCTTGATAAATGTGTTCAGTTGCCACCTGATGAGCAAAGAAATTAGCTTTTCAATGCCTGGTAAGGAGATCAGTATACATGTGTTTGGCTTGATAACATTGGAGATAGCGTAAGTACTACAGCCTGTCCTTATAAGAATTTTTCTAACCACCTGATAAATGGTATTTTAGTGGAATTAGAAGAACTCTTCTCCACTCTACTTAAAAAAGTTTAATTACATTTTGTGACAAAAGTTAAAGTCATCCAGTTGGGAAATGTGTTTATGATAAATAAAACAATACAATTCCAATAGAATTTGATACAAATGAAATGATCTTGAACTTTTTGAGTGATCTGATTTTGTGCTCAATGGCAATAAATCCAAATTTCAATGGTTTTGATATATAGCGGAGTTCCAAAAGATAATTTAAATCATTGAACCTATGTTCCAAATTTTAAGTCATTGTAGCCAGACCAACCCTGAAGTAGCAGATAAGTTAAAAACAAGTACCCAGAGGCTTTACTACTTCTATCATAGTAGTTTACCGGCTAACCAATTTAGCATTCATTCTATTGTAGTGCGTATAAAATAAGACAAACCCATTTTAAAAATCAAAAAGAAGGAAGAGGAAAAAATCCTTTAGAGAAGTGAAAATTAAAAAAGAAAAGAAAAACAACAACTAGGACTTGTCAGTCACATTTAACAGCACAAGCAATGATTCCCGAAAAAGTCTAACAGCATCAGATGGATCTCATTGTTCAATTGCATAGGAAACGGAATAGCAAAATGATTTCCAATCCTTATTTACTATGAAACAAATTGAAGACAATTATAATGAGGTGGCAGCAATATGGTCCAACGGTAACATTACCAAGACCTGGGTTAAAAGACAAAAAGTAAGGTCTGGTCTCGGAGCCAAGAAGTTGACAACAATACAAAGCTGGATCTTTATTCTCTGTGACAACAGGTGGCAGAATGCCTTTATATGAATTATGAAGTCTCAAATTAATGAGGCGGCAAGGTGACCGAGCGGTTAGCGTTTCAGCCTCACAGTTCTGAGATGTGGAGTGTGCATTTTCTTTCCGGGTACTCAGTTTTTTTGCCAGATTCCAAAAACATGAAAAATAAGGAAAAATAATGGAGCATATAAGGTTTCCCAAAAAAAAAAAAATATATATATATATGTGTGTATATATATATATATATATATATATATATATATATATATATGTGTGTGTGTATATATATATATATATATATATATATATATATATATATATGTGTATATATATATATACAGTAGTTTTAAAAGTTGCTACATGAAACTGGCTCAGTATTTTTTAATTTAGTTTTTTCATTGTGCAGTTGTCAATTGTCACACAGTGGATTTGATTTCTAATGTATGCATAATTAATAACCACAAAATTAGAAGGAACTTTGATGACAATATGCTTCTACAAAAGTTTCAACAACAAACATAGTGGTGGTAAAAGTTTTTTTTTAAATGAATGAAATATTTCTAAACCTGTTTCCAATGAAGCCTGGATATTGTTTTTCATTCCATGAGTCACGGTAATCAGTGTCAGTGCATAAACTGAAAGACATCAGTAAATCCATGAAAATCCTAATCCCTTCACCAACTCATTAATGGACTGACAGACACTTAACCATCTGAGTTGCCTTTTGTCTTGTCTTTTGGGGAGGGTGAGAGGGGTAAATGGGTGTAATTGGCTGGGCTTCTCTGCTCAGGTGAAAGCACAACTCTTGTCTAAGGACACAAGACTGTCTCCGTGTGTCTCCAGCATGGCAAGGTCAAAAAGACACAGGATGTTTGGACCAACACAAACGCAGTCACACACAGAGCCCTCTTCACTCATGCTCAGCCGCAACAATCAGCCCAGATACCTGGGAAGGGTAATTATTTGCACTCCTGTCTGTCTTCCACGTTTCAAAACACTTAGCTGCAATGTCTGAGAAGAAACAGAAACTAGAATGGATGTCAGAATGAGCTAAAACCACCAATACTGTTAAGAAATCCTAGTTTGAAGCATAAATACCACAAAGTCACCTCTCATTTATATGTTTTTTTAATTGCAAAGACAAACAAATGGTAGTATAAATCATAGGATGAATCCTCAACAAAAGTGTCTGAAAGACCTTTAAACTTGAAAGCAGAGCCACCAGATTCTTTCTCCTTGAGTATGTAAAAAACAGTCATGTTATTTCAGCAACCAATATTGTGTGGGGGAAAAAATCTGTAAATCATTATTTGTCAGCATTTTAACATCCTAATTGACTATTTTTATATCCATGCGTGGCTTCGATGGAAATGGCACTCGGAGCTGAGCAACACAAAATACCCAGTGTTGCACTACAATATATGTATCCCTTCTTGACCTTTTGCTCAACCATGTAGTAAAGAAGCTGTCTTTAGTTTCTCTGTAGCCCGTACAGTAAAGGAGACAATAGTTGTATTTTTAAAGAGCACTTCATCATCATTTGACGCATGTAACCTTTCTTAAAGTTGAACAGGTTGGCTGCAATTGTGCCACAATTAGCGTGTTTTTTTTCTGATGAGTCTAACAAAAGGATAACAATGGATCCGATTTTGACCCTTTGGCGTGCGTCTAGAATGTCACGGTTAGTTAGCAGTAAGGCATCTAAGCCAATGAAAGACGAACTATATTAGCCAAGATAGATGAGACACTATGCACCCCCCACTAAAAGAGAAAATAGTGCACAGATTGCACCTGAACACATTATAATTCCACAGCAACCCAAAACCATTTCCCTGTTTTAACTCATACTACCTCCTGAAAAAGAAACCAAAAACTACCTTACGTCAGGGTTTGTGTTTATTTAGATGGTATTAGTTCAGTTATAGTTTTGGTTGTTCCCTTGTTATGTTGTATGTTGGGTTTAGTGACATTCTGGTTTGTTGTCTGCTGTATCTCATCCAAATTTATGTCACCAGCGATTGCCTGCTCTATGTGTGCTGGGCCAATCAGACATTTTCTGTTCAGTCTTGTTGGTCCATTGTCGCTCTCAGCACCTGGTCAATATCACTTTAGGTTGTGCTCCTCGATACTTGTTTTTTTTTTTGGCAACATTGTTTTGAGGATTCAACTCTATTATTTTTGTTCAAATAGGTTGGTGTTAAATAGTAATAATGAATCCTTGTGCAGGGCTGTGGCTTAAATTATTTTGTACCAGATTTTAAAAAAATCAAAGTTTCAGGGCTTCAGTGTGAGAAGGAACAAAAACTTTTAATGATAGAATGTAATTACAGCAGCTGTGTCATAACTAGACCAAAGTACTCAACAAGACATAGTTTTAAATCAGATTAGAACATGTGCAATAAAACTCCTTGCAAGATGCATGGTTATGAATAGATATGCTCGCACACAACTAGCTATACAGTGGTACCTCGTCATACGACCGCTCATCATACAAAATGCTCGTCTTACGGGGGAAATTTCGATCGAATAATTCGCCCGTGATGCGGTCAAAATTTTGTGATGCGACCAAGCCAGGTGGCCATGGCATTTTTTTTTGCATATCTTTCGTGTATAAAAATATTTACGAGCACCGGATGAGTTATTCAGACCAGGAAACGCACAACGCGCATGCGCGGGGAAAAGAGGGCTTTCTGGGTAATGAAGTATACTCGTGCACAGCTCATCTGCTGCATTTCCTGTTATTTTTATCTAATACGAGGAGTATTATATTACTTCTCGTTGGCTGCTCATAAGAACATCGGGGGCACTGGCTCGCAACAGCATCCCCGGTAGCAACTCTATCATGGGCGCCGTTCGAGGGGATGCGAACACAGATGCTACAAGCTAACAGGAGCCGCTAGCCAACCATTTTTTTCAATCCAATATCCTGTTGTTGGTGTTTTTTTCAGAGAGTTGGAACGAATTAATTTGTTTTCCATTCATTTCAACGGGAAACTTCCCCTCGAGTTACGAGAAACTTGTCATACGAGCTCAGTCCCGGAATGGATTAAGCTCGTATCTCGAGGTACCACTGTACATCTATATGTCTTTTTTGTAATATTTTTGTTTGTTTGTGTTTTTAATGCCGCCTCGTGGTGTAGAGGTTTACTCGTCTGACTTTGGTGCAGGCAGGTGTGGGCTCGTTTCCCACTGGTGGTGGTATGATTGTGAGTGCGTATGATTATTTGTCCCTCTGTGTGCCCTACGGCTGACTGGCGACCAGTCTAGGGTGTAGTCTGCCTTTCGCCCGAAGTTATCTGGCTTAGGCTCCACCAACACCCGCAACCCTTTCCAGAATGAGTTTGTGCTAGTTCCTCTTGTTTTAGCTCTGAGTAACTGGGTTTATTCCATCATTCCTCACCTGCTCGTCTCCCCCATAAGTGATATTTATTTCTACTTGCAACTCAAGTTTCTGCTAGCACCAAAAGGTGATAAATGGTGGTATCACTCAATGTCAGAGTTTTTGGCTAGATTTCTTCTTGTGCCTATTGAAAGAAGGCATACTCCAAGGGTGTCAGACTCGGGTTGGTCCGCGGGCCGCTTAAATGTCAACTTGATTTCAAGTGGGCCGGACCATTTTAGAAATGATATTTATATATTTTTTTTTATAAATGGATTAAAAGAACTGGATTAAAAGCCCTGAATATTCATGTTTATAGATCTAAAACAATGTTTATTTTAGCTTTTTTTAAATGTATTTTTAGATTTTAAAAAAGATTTTTGAACTAAAAACACAGAAAAAAATGATTAAAAAATGACAATTATTGATTTAAAAGGGGGAAAATCAGGAAATTTAATATACATCTATACTCTTCATTTTAATTTGATCCTAAAACAGAAAGTCGGCACTCATGATTTACTTTCCCAGGCCACACAAAATGATGCGGCGGGCCAGATTTGGCCCCTGGGCCGCCACTTTGACACACACATGTGGCATACTCAGCCAGTCACAAAGGTTCTATCTATATCAACATCTATTCTAAAAGGTAACACTCTAAACACCCAGCTAAATACAAAGCTGTTTGAGTGCCATCTACATTTCATGGAGATGACACAGCATTTTTCTGACTGATCCCAGTTGGTAAACAGATTGTATTATGACCATTTAAAACATGTTTTAGGGTTTAAGGAAAAAAAACAAGCTTCCACACCACACTTTTTAATCGTTAGCTCCAACTTCCCAATGTTGAGATAGTATGCATGATCACAATTTTGTTTGGACAACTGCAATGTCAGTTTGCATGATATTGTGTAATGATATTGCAATGTGTCTTAGAACAGAGTTATCAAACTTCAAGATCAGAGCCTGCCTAAACATTGCTAAATACAGTCCGGCAGATGTCGTGGGGAAAGCAGCTGTCAATCAATTTTTGAGACAGAGGTGACACAAGATGGGAAAATGGAATTCTCTATTTATTTTATCTTTGTGAGGTCAAGAAACACTGCATTCTCAGGGAGTATTTTTTTTTAAATATGATGGCGAGAGAGGGCGTGCAAATGAAAGCACACCCCTGTCACAAAAGTTTCACAATTGGTCAATCTGCTAGTAATTTGTATGGCATCTCACATTGTGGCATTACAATCAGAAATTCCAAAGTGCCAGTCTTCCTGCGACAGGGTCGTGGGTCAACTGAGATGCCGGATCAGTAGTCATTGAATATTTCACACTACATGAGGTGTTGGATATTTATATTACTGTTATATAATACAATTTAAGATGATATATAAACAATTGTTTTCTCACCATCCATTTCAAACACCACTTACCCTTGTCAGGGTCATGGGGTGGGGTCCTGGAGCCGATTTAAGCGGACTTTGGGCGAAAGGCGTATTTCAACCTAGACTAAATGCCAGTCAGTTGTAGGACACATGAATAAAGATGACCATTCACCCTCACAATCACACCACCACTGAGTGGGAATCGATCCCACGCTGCCCACACCGAAGTCGGGGAAAAGAACCACTCCACCGTTGGTTGACAATTCAATTATTCATTCATTCATTTTCTGAACCGCTTTATCCTCAATAGGGCCCCGGGGGTCCTGGAGCCTATCCCAGCTGACTCCGGGCCAGAGAAGGGGGACACCCTGAATCGGTGGCCAGCCAATCGGAGGGCACGAGGAGATGGACAAACATGCCCGCTCATACCCTACCTACCATGCATGTTTTTGGAATGTGGGAGAAAACCGGAGTACCAGGAGGAAACCCACGCAGGCCCGGGGAGAACATGCAAACTCCACTCAGGTCGATCGACCTGGATTTGAACCCAGGACCCCAGAGCTGTGAGGCCAACACGCTAACCACTCATGTCGCCGGGCCGCCTTGGTTGGCAATTTCTAATTATTTTTCGTAATTTCTTATTGATTTGTGAGTTCATCAAAAATTCTTACAACAGCTCTCATTATTTAAAACTTGTATTGCACTTTTTTTTCTTGTCAAACACTAATCCACACAAAACAGGTGGAACTGATAAATAGTCACTGGAGGTAGGAGTTAGCTGGAAAAAAAGCAATGGTCACATCCTCAATCTCTCTTGCAAACCTTTAGGGGGAGGGGAGATGAAACTGAGTCAAAAAGAAAAAAAGAAAGAAGCGAGACCGGTTTCTTCCTTGCTTAAAGTGCAAGATCTCGTCAAATAACAGCAGATAGACATGAGTTAAGGTTTTATGGACACAAACAATGTTCTTTTTGGAATTCTAAGCACCTGGGAACTGGGGTCATTATATTTATTTTCTAAATTTAAAAATATTGATTAAAAAAAATAAAATGAACGTTTTTTTGTTCATAATTCACAGATTGTTATGAGATCAGAGGGCAGCACAGCTATGTTATTGATGATTATTTAGTTCATATTGTAATTGCGTTTGTCATAAATCAACAGGCGGACAAGAAAAGGTATAGGCTGTACAATGCTCTTAAAGGCAAGTAGCTATTGAGTCCAATTTCAGCCAAAAAACAATATGACCCCAAGGAAAACACAAAAACCTTCCAGGAATTTTAGTATCCGCAGATAATACAACAAACTAGATTAAAATAACAAGTTATGTAACATCAATGCTAAAGATGACACAAATCTCTAGGCTGAGTAAGAACTATGTTCGTCTGGGGATTAAGACTAGTGATTCAAGGTGATCACTTATAAAACAAATTTACAGCAGCAAAGGTGAAGTTTGTAGTCTTCATGTGCAATTCACAAAGACACTTTTCAACACAAAGCTCTGTCTTACTATTGATAGAATTGCTTCACTGCAGAATACATTTTAGAAAATTAGTGTGGAAAGAAGAAACGTGCAATGAGATGCATGTGCTTAAAATAAGAGGAAATATTGTCATTCTTTTTGTGACAATTCCCCTGTATATTTTTGTAGTGTGAAACACGGGTAAAAATAACAGAGCCACAGAAACTACAATTAAAACAACAAATGTCCTGGCTATGGGAATAACCACTTGGACCCCCGCGACCCTTATGAGAATAAGCAATTCAGAAGATAAATAAATGAATGAATAGTATAAAACAGAGACGATTTTCCTTATCACAATTTGGTGCAACATTATTATTTTCGAAGTGGATATTTCAAAGTGACCCATGACCCTTGTGAGGATAAGCGGTACGGAAAATGAATTAATTTCAATGTGAATTTTTACTTATTATTATCATTACTTGTATGTCCGTACTTGTGTACAGTTGTGGTCAAAAGTTTACATACACTTGTGAAGAACATAATGTCATGGCTCTCTGCAGACCAGCAAAAGATAGTACAACAGTAAGTGTCTGTGATCAGCAACTTTTTCCACATGTTCAAACATAAATATAAATATATATATATATATATATATATATATATATATATATATATATATATATATATATATATATATATATATATATATATATATATATATAGCCATTATTTTGGAATTGGAAAATAGTGACAGTCACTTCAAATAAACAGTACCTCAGATAAACTACTCCTTGTTAAAATATGAACTCTTTCACACTGTCAGAATCAAAGACTAATTAATCCCACCAATACGCTAAAAACTGCTTGGTATGTGGTCACCTGATCTCATTAAGGTCATTGTTTATATCTTCATTAGTGCTGAACACAATTAAAGCATTTAGACAGCGTGAGGCGTCTGACTAATGGTGCAAGATAAACCTTTTAGCGCCACTAACTAAACACTAAGGTGGGACAGTAATCTTTTGTTTGATATAGCAAGTGGTTTAATTTGCACCCAGGATCATGTCACACTAAAAATGTGCTTTTTAGTTTTGTTAGTTTTTCTGTGCGTGTCCACATTATCGTGTCAAATTAACAATGTATTATTTTAGATGCTTGATCATTTAACCATAAATCATATAGGTTATTCATAGTAGCTCATATTTATTGGGTTATTGATCTGGGTCACTAAATTTCCATATCATGTTTCGGAAGGGCATCCGAGCTAACTACAGGCACCAGGCAGGGGACACCCTCAATTGGTGGCCAGCCAATCGCAGTGCACAAGAAGACGGACAATCGTTCATGCGCACACTCATATCTTGGGGCAATATAGTGCGTAGACCCAGCCTACTCTGCATGTTTTGGGATGTGCGAGGAAACCGACGTACCTGGAGAAAACCCAGACAAGCCTGGGAAGAACATGCAAACTCCACACAGTGAGGACCGACCTGGGATTGAACCCTCAGCCCCAGAAATGTGAGGCTGACGCTCTAACCACTCACCGCCATTTCTCTCTGTGTGCCCTACGACTGATTGCTGACCAGTCTAGGGTGGAGTTTGCCATTTGCTTGAAGTCAGTTTGGTTTGGTTTGGCTCCAGCAACCCTTTGAGGGTGCGTGGTATGGAAGGTGAATGAATGAATGAAAGCGTCCCTAATTGGTATTCATCAATTCACTAAATGCTGTATATATATATATATATATATATATATATATATATATATATATATATATATATATATATATATATATATATATATAATTTTGAATTGTAGTCTCCATGTTTCATAATATACAGACATTATGAAACAAGTATTATTTTTAATTCACAATTTAGGTTACTCATTTTATCAAACAAGTTGGGCTAAAAAGGGACCAATTATGTTAGTTCGACCAAATAAATTAATGTATTAATATATCCTGATGAAGAAACATAATTTTAGGACACATTTACCCAAATGGTAAATGGCCCTGTTTACCCAAATGGTAAATGGCCCTGTTTTGACCCAGTGTTTAACTTAAAATTCGCCTAAACTGGAACTATTTTAACCTAACTAAAAATTAAGGCTTTTGGCTTTTGGAAGAGACCTTTTGACTGGATTGTAAAAGTAGGTCCTGAGGCAGATATTGTGATGAAGTACTTGATATATTTCTTGAATGTAACAGTCAGTGCTGTATTGTTCTCCTGCTATCCAAATAAGTGTATTTAAAATGAAATCTAGTATTACCCAAATTTGTTTTGGATCATGCATACTCTAATTGCTGGTAGACAAGTGTGCATTTCCATGTTAAAAACAGATCACCCATTTGCGCAACCCCTTTTTTCACATCAACTATCTCATAAATAAATGATCCAGATTGCACTTTTCTGTAGCAATTGAAATATGTATCAATTATTTTACTGTTCAAAACTGGTGTGAGCTAATATGATATCAGATTTAATTTTTACATCTTATTAAGGTGACTGGAGACCGAATAAAGAATTTGTGAGTCAACATCCTTTTAAGATTTTAGGAGCAAAACAAAGTCTTAACCAAACCCATCTTTTATTTATTCTTGGTAAACTCTGAGGCAGTTTATTGTATCTATAAGATGGCATGCCACAGCTCTGTCTGACTGTAATCTTCAGTAATTGTGTTTAGAAAACACTCAAGCTGGACGGCTTCCTCCCTTTTTAGAAGAGTCACAAAGGGAGAAACCTGAGCCTGAGGTGGTTCTTTATCTCAGTCTTTCTGTTTTCCCCCCAGTTTTGTTTCAACTAACTTAAATCATTATTTTTTTAATCACACTTATGATGGCAAATGAAAAACTGTGATATTCTCCCCGAGGAGCCCAAGAATTAAAGTATTATTTGCTCAAATGTCTTAACTATTTATGTTTTATGGAACCAGTAGTATTTCCTGGCTATATCTAATGCATTTGCTTGGCAATAGACAGAAGTGTAATTTGTTTTGCATAAATTCCCAGTCAATTAGGTGCTATATAGGGGCTACTATATTTTTTTTAGTAAATGTGCCATTTACTATTACACTATATAGCATTCTATAACAGGTTGATTAAGAATAGCCCATTTTAGAAATAACTGGGATCAACTATCCCCTGCAAATGGTAGTTTGGAAAATTTTGACCAAATTAAACTATTAAACTAATAATTACAGTGGCCCCAAAAAATGTGATGCTCCTATTCATATTTTATATTACTGTTCTTCAGCTCTGTGTTTTAAATGGAGTGGAATTTATTTTAACTGACTGCTTTTGACTGGCTAAATTTAAAAAAAAAATTTAAAGTGTAATCAACCTAATGTTTTTTCATTGTCATTTCGAATGTTTTGTGTTCCCTCTCGACAAGCACTGGTAGGCCAACATTATCATAGCCATTACTGCGGGGGCTTTCAGAGCAGGAGGGGCAGGGAGGAGAAATAATTAAAGAAACATGTAGTCTTTTGTTTGACAGTCAGATTAACAGCTCGTTTCGATGGGCCTCTAATAGCGCATCACACATTCACGTCGATCAATTGGGGACAAATTAATGGCTTTGCTCGGAACAGGGGCCGGGGATTAAAAAAGTGATCATTCACAAGATATGGAATCAACCACACTTTGTGCCACTGTTATAGCGATTTTAACATGTGAGGCAAAAAAAGTAAAATCTTAATTTATTATCCTCGTGGCAAAAAAAGGCTCCTCTGAGTCGAAAGTGAAAAAATGAAAATAATCTGAAAGACGAAAATGATTCATCTGGATAAATTACCAGACCTGATTGAGCTTGATGTGATGATAAATTTGCGTTGATGGAAGGGAGGAGCTGTTGCCACGCCCCCCACCCCCAGTATGAGCCGAGGTACTTATGGGGTGCTCCGGCAAGTTATCCGGCGACCAAAAAGACGCAGCAACCCATGGAAAGAGGGGCCAATTTGCATGTTTTTTTCGATTTTTAATTCGTTTTTTCTTTTATTATTATTTTCCCGTTTGATCTGGATTGAATCGTCTGCATGGCTTTAACTGACCTGACGATGCCCACCACCACTGCGTCGTTTCCATGCTTCCAATCGATGCTGGGACCTTACAATAATGTAAGAATTCAAACTTTTGTCAGATTGTAAGAGTCGCTTACTACTACTACTACTGTGCAATTATTTTTACCCCTCTGTTTTTGTATTCTTTACAAATGTACAACTCTTCTTCTCAGCGACTTCAAGACGATGCGACGGGCATCCAAGTGGAATTCAGCATTGTCAAATCACCGGTTTTGTCCTCCAAAGACGAGGACGAGCTGGGCAAATTCTTGGACATCGATTTTATTTTATCAAATACCCTCGGCGCCGACAGCAGCGGGGACACGTCTCCGGTCCAGGCGTGCGCCTATGCCCTGCCCGAGTCCCCGGAGAGCTGCGGCGGCAGCTCGGCGTCGGAACGCGCTGATCGGCCTGCCACGCAGCAGCTCCACGACGACCACGGCGGGGTCCGATTCAACGATGCGAGCCCCTTGCGCAGTCTAATGGCGGAACTTTTCGCCCCTGACGTCGGCTACCCGCGGGAGAGTTCGCCGGATTGCGCGGACAACGCGGCGAGAGATGGCCGAGAGTACATGGAGCTGGGTGCGATAAATCCGGTGACACACTACCAGCCCTCACCGATTGGATGCAAAATTAAAACCGAGCCCAGAGGCCAGTCGTGTATGTTGGCCGGTGGGGACTTTATGGGGCCTTCTGCTTTCATGCACCCGCAGAGTCACCCGACAGGTTTCCTTCCGCCCACCATGCAGCAGGGACCCCAGGGGCGCACAGACTGTCGTTTAGTGCAGCTCAACCTCACTAGTCACCACCTCCAAAACAATTACTTGAGCAGCTCTTACCATTACGCCCAGCACAACATGCACACGCGCTTCCAGGGGCAGTACAGCATTCACGCGGAACCCACGCACATCCATCACCAAGACCACCAGCAGCATCAGAGGCAGGGGGCTTCCGCGCAAGGGGCCATGCTTACCCCGCCGTCCTCGCCGGCTCTTATGGATTTCTACGGGCAAGATGAGCTGGGCCTCATGAAGCAGAAGAGAGGGCGCAGGTCGTGGGCCCGAAAGAGGGCCGCCACGCACAACTGCGAATTCCCTGGGTGTGGGAAAACGTATACCAAAAGCTCACACCTCAAAGCCCACATGAGGACTCATACAGGTGAGCCCCGTGATTGTAGAGATACTTATCTCATTTTTATGAACCGCTTTATCCTCACTAGGGTCGCTGGGGGTGCTGGAGCCTATCCCAGCAAACTTCGGGGCAGACACCCTAAATTGGTGGCCAGCCAATCGCAGGGCACGAGGATACAAACAACCATTCACACTCACACTCATACCTAAGAGCAATTTAGTGTCCAATCAGCCTACCATGCATGTCTTTTTGGAATGTGGGAGGAAACCGGAGTACCCAGAGAAAACCCACACAGGCCCGGGGTAACATGAAAACTCCACACAGATCGACCGACCTGGGTTTTAACCCAGGTCTCCTACTATGAGGCCAACGCGCTAACCACTCATCCGCCGGGCCACCCTGTGATAGAGATACAATGTGTATAAACATAGCTTATCTTCCTGTCATCCCACAGGTGAGAAACCTTACCACTGCAACTGGGAAGGATGTGGATGGAAGTTCGCGAGGTCAGATGAGCTGACACGTCATTTTCGCAAGCACACTGGTCACCGGCCGTTCCAGTGTCACCTCTGTGAGAGGGCTTTTTCTCGCTCGGACCACCTGGCCCTCCACATGAAAAGACACATGTAGACTTTACACCGATTGCCTCATCTCCATTGATGTGCCTTCGCAAGCATTGTACATACCTGTGCATATGTTGAGCTAAATTATGACGGACTCTAGCCGCCTTCCAAATAAGTTATTGACTGTTTTGAGTGCCTTAGAGAGGGGCTGCACGTTGGGCAGGACCCAGAATGCTGCACTGTGCTGCACAATGTTTATTTTTTTGCTTCTGTTTTTAATATTAAAGATTTTAGATACCTCCTTAATTTTAGAAGCTGTATTTTTTTAATCAAAATTGTCTCACACTGACAAACATGACAAATATAACCATGTGTGCATTGTAGGTCAAGCCTAAGTTATTTTCATGAAGTGTGTATGAATCGGGTTCGGAAGTTAAAAAAAAGGCAACATTAAAGTCTGCAGGGAAATTATTTAATGATGTAATTTCTTTTACATTTTTAATCACATACATGTCCGGACAGAGGGACAATAATTGAAGGAATCAGTTGTTTTGATCTGCGAGTTCTCATTGTTCAAGAATACATGTATTGTATGCTCCAGGCTCTAATAAAAGTTTTTCAAGAAATAGTTGTGCGAATGTTTTATTCCCTTATTAGTGACTTAATATTATATTCTTAATGTCCACAAGGTATATTTTACCTTTAATGTTTCTGAGTTACAGCCTATACTTGTCGAAATAATGGTAAATTAAAACTACCATTAAAAGTTTTTCGCAAGAGAGCATGTTGACAGATTGTAAAATACTACCCTTTAGTGGTCATTGCTATAACGACATGCAAAGTAAGTGCACGTTCAAAGAAGATTGTTGATGGTGAAAGGACTGTTCATATAAGAAGTACCGATTCAAATCCTGCACATAACAAAAAGTAAATGATAATTTAAAAGGTAGCGTTTGTTCATTCGCCACTCCCAGTCAAATTGGATTGGACGTCTAGCGGCGTCAATGGCACTGAAAAATAAGCATTCACAGAAGGGCTTCCCGATTTATATGAAATGGACATGTATCGCTATCAATGGCATGCAATGTTACTTTCGGATGTTTTTATTTAACTTTTCAGGCATTATATAAATCACCAGAGCTTACCTGTTTGAGTTTACGGTCCACTTCAATATTCTAGCGGGGGTCGGTAAGTGGCCGTATATTGCCTTTCAATATCTGTGCACTACATGCCACTTTTTTTTCTTTAACATCTGTTTAGCGGTCTGACGGCTGGGTGGTTATGACGTTGGCCTCACAGCTCTGGGGTCTTTAGTTTAAATCCAGGTTGGTCCTCCTGTGTGGAGTTCTCCCCGGGCCTGCGTGGGTTTTCTCCGGTTACCTCCTTCATTCCAAAAACATGCATGGTAGGCTGGTTGACCACTCTAAATTTCCCCTAGGTATAAGTGTGAACATGAATGGATGTCTGTCCTGTCCCCTTGCGACCATTGTGAGGATGGATAAGTGGTTCAGAAAATGAATGAATCTTCTGTCTATCTTTGATTGATAACAGGCCCCACTTCATATTATTAACACGAGCAATTTAAAAAAGAAAACTGCTAAAACCACAATCGAATAAATAAAACAAGAACAAAAAGTTAGAACTCCATGATGACGAATGGCAGTCAAACGACAGTTGTTGTTGTGAGGCAGTGAAGGTATTTGTTGGGTGTAGCTTTGCTGCTGTTGCAGATGTACTGACATATTAGACTGTAGTCTAGTTGGTTGAAAACATACGTGAAAACATAGGCAACATTTTCAGCAGTTTAGTATGGACATTTTCACTCTGCAGTCATCACATTAAAAAGACAAATCCACTATTGAAAAATTACTATATAATTAACCTTTATTCAAATAATTTCACAGGTGTATGGTGTTCCGCACATCTATGCTTTTCAGCTTGCCAGTGACCAAAATAAGGACACATGCAAGCAGCTTTAATTGCGTAATGTAAATAAATAGTGTATTAAGGGGTGGCTTCCCAACGACATCGTCGTCGGTAAAGGTCAAATGTAGAGGAGCCTGGACGAGGTCTTGGCACAGGGGAGCTATTGCATCGCTCCTCCTCTACGGGGAGTGGCTTCTGTCTAAACAAGTCAGGGGTTAAAAAGATGACGAGTGAGGGGCTTGCCGCTGGTTTGTTATCAAGACTTCGGGTTGGTGGGGCCACATGCAACTTGTCTTTAACAGCTTGGCTTAATAGGTCACTCTCAGGTACATCCACGCTGACCAACGAGTTAAAAAGGGTTTGAGACCACGAGACATTTATTCCTGTGAAAAAATAAGAGGGAGTAATATTTAACATAACTATACTGCTTGTCAAATATTCCGTCTTAGTGTGAAGAAGGCACAGTCAAGGTGTGACACATGACAGCTATGTCATCTTCTGCACTTTGAAGTGAAAAATAACCACCTGCGCATACTGATAAAGGATCCAGAATTGTGACTACCGTAGGTTCATTGGTAAATTTCCAGCGAATACAGTGTGAACTGGCTAAAAACGCGGTCACAACTACAATAGGTCAAGGCATGTGTGAAAGGATCTTCGCGTGAGTTGAACCTCATCCCAATTTTTATTAAGTCAGAAATTGTAATAATCACATGAACAGTTAGCTGGCAAAATTCCAAATTAATGAATAACAATGATAACAACATTGCATATTTCTACTACAGTGGTACCTCGACCTACGATCAGCTCTACCTACGACATGCTCGAGATACGATGAAAATTTTGATCGAATAATTCGCCCTAGATACGATCAAAATTTTGAGATGTGACCAAGCCAGGTGGCCATCGCACTGTCTTGCCGCATCTCTTTCGTGTGTAAAATATGTCTACGAACACGGGGCGGAGCTTTGATGCGTTCGTTTTGAAGACTCCGGCTGAACGTGCGGGTGGAGTCAACCCGGTAAAAAAGATCAAAACAAAATTAGAATTCAGTTTTGTGTAGTTACATAAACGTATGTTTGAGTGTCTGTATATATTAATCCAAGTTAATTAAAATGTGTTAGTTCCGTTACGAGTGCATTATCGTGGAAAGATACCCCCCTCCCGTCTCTTTCTGTCCCTCTGTAACCTACGCGAAATCCGCCCAGTTTTAGTTATATTAAACACATTTTAGTACTATTAAACCACTCGTTATTTATTACTTTGTCAATATATGGCGAATTAGAACAAATTTAAAAAAATTCCAATCCAATATCCTGTTTTTGGTGTTTTTTCAGAGGGTTGGAATGAATTAATTTGCTTTTAGTTAATTTCAAAGGGGAAACGTTCGTCGAGTTACGAGAGGCTCGACATACGATCTCAGTCCCAGAACAGATTAAGATCGTATGTCGAGGTACCACTGTATAGTGTTCCGCTGGCTTGCTAACCAGGACAACATAGTAAAACAAATACAATTTCAATACAATACAAAAATAAAATATTATATTGAGCACGTAGTAAGGTAGTGAGTCTTCTTTTAATGGCTTCTAATTTCTTACTTCTAATCTTTTTATTAATTAAAATTTAGTATTCTGTTGAATTTGCCAGATAAAAGAGACATTTTTGTTTTGACTTTACATTAGCTTTCATAAAATAGTCAGGTTACCTTGTGTTGCTCTGTTGTTTATCTGTTTTTTTTTCTCCACTTTCTGTAAGGTCTCTTGAACAGCTTTGTGCGTGTTAAACTCTGCTTCCTGGAAAAGAATACAAATTGTAAATAAATGTTAACTATAATTTTATTATTATTATTATTTTTAATCAAAGCCAGAACAAACCTGCAATGCCAACAACTCTGCTTTTAGAGCCAAGGTGCTGTTGAGCTCCACTCCCTCAAGTTTGTCTGGGTAGTCATTTGACACTGCAGCTTTTAGCTCCGCTGTTTCGCTTGTAGCTCCACCTGTTAGAGAGGGGCTGCTAATTACAATTTTGGGTAATGTACAGTCTTCCCTCGATTATCGCAACATCACTTATCGCGAATTCACTTCTTTGCAATTATTTTCTGCTATTAATTATTATAAATATTTTTTTTATTTTGAAGTTCATAAAAATGTGAATATCCACACTGAAACTCGTAAGCCGAAGCCACTCTTGCTACTAGGATTTAGCACTGAAGAGAAAAAAAATGTAGTTATAATAGGGGTGACCCTACTTCGCGATTTTTCGATTATCGCAGCCATGTCTGGTCTAGATTAACCACGATATTCAAGGGATTACTGTACAGTGGTACCTTGACATACGAGTGCCCCCACATACCAGCAATTTGAAATAAGAGTAAAATTTGGGGCAAATATTTATGTTGAGATACGAGACAAATTTTGATATACGAGCATACAGCGGACGTGAGAGGCTGCTCATAAGAACATCATGGGCACTGTCTCTCTGCTCCCAACTCCCTCGTGTAATGTCTCTACGAGCACTGGGCGGAGCGTAGCATTTTTTCAGTGTTTTTTTTCCGTTGGTCAGTGCGAATGGCGTATATACTACTTCTCGTTGGCAAGTGGTCGTCTATTATCCTATTGTGAGGACATTTGTGTGCATCATTTTCGGGAATATTTTGAAGGGCAAACAACCCTTGACAGGTTGCATCTGAAAGTCAGGGTGGAGGCGGGGCAAATAGAGCCAACCCGGGAGAAAAAAGGTATAAAAATTGAAAACAAAATTAGAATTAAGTTTAGTGTAAGGTTAGATTAAACTTATTTTTGAGTGTGTCAAGTTCATTTAAATTTGTATATGTTATGTCACGAGCGCATTGCCGTGCAAAACGCCCCTCGTCCGTCTCTCTCTCCTCGCCGCCAAATCCGTCTAATTTTAGTACTATTAAACACATTTTAGTACTATTAAACCACTAGTTACTTGTTACTGTGTTAATAGATGGCGAATTAGAACAAATAAAAATGTTTTTTCCAATCCAATATCCTGTTTGGGGCGTTTTTTCAGAGGGTTGGAACAAATTAATTTGTTTTTAGTTCATTTCTATGGGAAAAGTTCATTTGAGTTACGAATACATCGAGATACGAGCTCAGTCCCGGAACGAATTAAGCTCGTCGTATCTCGAGGTACCACTGTATTTTGATTTCGGCTCCCATGGAAATTATCTCCCCCACTTTTGATTGCCGGCTGATTGCTGAGGTAACATCTTACTCTTTGGTGAAACGTGTGGCTCTGATATTACTTTCACCACAGCGGGCTCTTCATAACACACCTGAAAAGGCAACGATTACATCGTTAGTTACTAACAAACTGTTTTTCATGCAATCAGATGCATTACTTTTACGTCCAACATAATGCTGTCAACAATAGATATTAGTGGCCACCTTTGTCTTTCTGTTTTGTCCTCTTTGTTTTTTCGCATATTGTTTTGGGGGTTCCGGGGCTGGGCTGGCCAGGACAGACAGCTCAAGTTCAGGACAAAGTGCCAGTGGAGGTGTGGAGGAGAGGGGGAGCGGAGGTACTGATGGAGAAGGAGGAGGCGAGGGGAAGGCGCCTCTGCTGTTCATTCTGACAGCAAAATGCGGCAGCGTACGCCTTCAAAGGTTAAGGTTGAAATTATAACAAAACAATCTGTTCCATCAATGCAACTTTACATTGTAATCAGAGTGTACGTGGTTTAGGTGACTTTTCAGACGTTAACAATAGAATATCTAAAAAGTCTAATATTGTATATTAAAATGTTAGTAGGCGGCCCGGCGGATGAGTGGTTAGCCAGTCGGCCTCACAGTGGGCGACCTGGGTTCAAATCTAGGTCGGTACCTGTGTGGAGTTTGCATGTTCTCCTGTGTGGGTTTTCTCCAGGTACTCTGGTTTCCGCCCACATTCCAAAGACATGTATGGGAGGCTGATTGGACACTCTAAAATGCCCCTAGGTATGACTGTGAGCGTGAATGGTTGTTTGTCTCCTTGTGCCCTGCAATTGGCTAGCCAATCTGGGTGTCCCTCTGGACCGAAGTCAGCTGGGATGGGCTCCAGCACCCCCCGCGACCCTTGTGAGGATAAAGTAGATCAGAAAATGAGATGAGAGAACTGTTAGTATCAATTATGCTGGTCAACTCGTCATAAAATGTGTGAATATAATATTACACACGGTATGAGGTCTAACGTACGCTAATGCAAATGCAGTAGGTCTCATCTCTTGTGCTCCAATCAATTCGAAGCAATAAACAAGAGGGAAAATCTGTAAGCGACCTTGCAATTTTGTACCGACGGATTGCTTTTACACCGGGGCATCATCAAAATGTACGCCAGTCGTAAACTGAGAACCTTCATGAACATTCCCACTAAATTCGGTTCAAGATGATAACCAGGAGAGATAACGCCAGATAAAAGTTTAACTGGTGTTAACGAAGCTTACCTCAGACAGTAGAGCACAAGTTCACCCAGAGTTCGAGTAAAAACACAAACATATTCAATCCCAGTTCCGTCCTTTGTAGTGGCGTGTGTTGGTTGAAAACAGCTTTGAAATTGGTACCTTTTATGTCTATTAATAAATACTATTAGATCGTTGTTTTTCAAGAACGAAATGTACTTTCAATTTCCCTCCGTGTTGGTGCTTCTTCTGACGGCATTTCTGGCCCGATTTCTGGGCGCAAACACCACAGTGGCATCTAGTGGTACACTTTACAAGGTACACGCGTTACTCTTTGATTGTGCACAAGACAAAAAAAGGGGTTCTCTATGGACCTGTCTATTTCATGTTACGTTTTTGTAAATTTTCAATCATTTGGGTTATGGGTTAAAAGTTTCTTTAATTTTAAAGAAGTTTGCAGGTGTTCTTTTGCTCGGTTGTTCAGAAATGCAGATTGCAACATTCCATTAGTTAGACATTGATTAAATGAGACAAATAATACATTTAAATCGTCTTTGAAACAGGAAAAACCCTTTCTCGTAAAAATAAACGCAGTAGTAAGTTATTCTCATTTTCTTCACGGCACAGCTTATTTAAATAGACTTCCCTCAAAAATTGCACAAGAACAATTGGACGTTTTATTAAACAAACAAAGCAGAATACATTTTGAAAATTGCATTTTTTATAAATAGACTTCTCACAAAAATTGTACAAGAACAACTCCAGTGAAATTGGGACGTTTTATCAAACAAACAAAAACAGAATACATTTTGAAAATGGCATTTTTTATAAATAGACTTCTCTCCAAAATTACACAAGACCAATTCCAGTGAAATTGGGACGTTTTATTAAACATGAATTTAAAATAACAATACATTTGAAGATCAAATTTTACATGGATTTAAATCTACACACTATAAAGACAATACATTTATTGATCAAACTGATACATGTTATTATTCATTCATTTTCTGAACCACTTATCCTCAAAAGGGTCATGGGGGTGCTGGAACCTATCCCAGCTGACTTTGGGCACGAGGCAGGGGACAACTTGAATCGGTGGCCAGACGATCGCAGGGCACTAGATTGTCCTACCAGCCTAACATGCATGTCTTTGGAATGTGGGAGGATCCCGGAGTACCCAGAGGAAATCCACGCAGGCGCGGGGAGAACATGTAAACTCCACATAGATGGACCGACCTGGATTTGAACCCAGGACCCCAGAACTGTGAGGCTGACGCGTTAACCACGCATATAACCGGGCCGCTCAATGTTAAAAATACTATACACAATATTTGGGCAATAAAGAATCATTACAATTTAGGGAGATTCTTCACAGTCTACAGACGGGTCTTGCCACTGTGACCATATCATACACCTTTAATCATGGGTATTAATAGATTAAAAAGAAAACATTTATTTTATCTCCGCTGACGGTAGTATATCCTTGTTGAATGCATTACAGCCATAGCTGCCAAATCATGGGTGGAGTTCATCAGCATGGGAGTAGTAAGTGGAGCCAACTGTTCCCTCATAGCCATATTATCAGCAATAGACAGCTCAACAATTATTTACTTGTTTAATTTCACACTTGATGGTGAGCAAGCAACCCATTAGAACCAACAGCTTTGTATACAAACGAATTTACATAATAACATCCTTTAAAATAGTTATCAACAGCAGTAGTGGGCAATGTTCCCTCTAATTTTTCATATACGGCTATAGCCCCTGATAAACCGTCTATAACACGGGTGGGCAAACTATTCCACAAGGGGACGCAGTGGGTGCGGGCTTTCATTCCAACCTCTAAAGAGGAAACCTTTTCACAAATGAAGTACAGTGGTACCTCGACATACGATCGTAATCCGTTCCGAGACTGAGATCGTATGACGAGATTCTCGTAACTCGAGCGGACGTTTGCCATTGAAATGAATGGAAAACAAATTAATTTGTTCCAACTCTCTGAAAAAACACCAAAAACAGGATATTGGATTGGAAAAAATATTTTATTTCTTCTAATTCCCCATCTATTAACAAAGTAACACATAACTAGTGGTTTAATAGTAATAAAATGTGTTTAATCTAACTAAAATTGGGCAGATTTCGCCGACGGGAGACAGAGACGTTTGGGGGCGTGGGGGGTTCGTTTTTGTTTCCCACGACAACGCACTCGTAAACGGAACAAACAAATTTAAATTAACTTGGATTAATATATACAGACACTCAAACATACGTTTAATGTAACTTTACACAAAACTTAATTCTAATTTTGTTGTAATCTTTTGTTACCTTTGTTTTCCGGGTTGGCGGTTTGCCACGCCTCCAACCTCACGTTCGCTATCGATGGGCTGTTTGCTGTTGTACTACGTATTCCCTTCAAAAAATTCCGAAAATGATTCACACAAATGTCCTCACAATAGGATAACCCACGACCACTTGCCAACGAGAAATAGTCTTGTAGTACATTTTAGCGATCGCTCCGCTGCTCATAAAGACCGGCTCGCAACTCCGTCGTTGAAATGGCTCTGAACGCAGCCGCTTTGAACGGCGCCTATGAGAGAGTTGCGACCAGAAATATTACAAAGAGGGAATTGCGAGCCAGTGCCGCTGATGTTCTTAGGAGCAGCAAACGAGAAGTAATATAATACTCCTCGTATTAGATAACAATAATAACAGGAAATGCAACAGCTCAGCTTACCCACGTATTGATTGTGGGTAATGAAGTTTCATTCTGAGAAAGAGTGCCATTGCCTATCGGCGTTGTGTGCACGAGTATACTTCATTACCCAGAAAGCCCTCTTTTTGCCCGCGCATGCGCGTTGTGCGTTTCCTGGTCGATGCGTAGTAGAAACTCGTCTGAATTAATCGTTGTTCGTAGATATTGTTGTACACGAAAGATATGCAAAAAAGGCTTGGTCGCATCACGAAATTTTGATCGCATGACGGGCGAATTATTTGATCGAAATTTCCGTCGTAAGACGAGAATATTGTATGACGAGCGGTCGTGTGACGAGGTACCACTGTATTTTAGAAGTGCAATCAGTGGATTGCAGTCAGGTGCTTCATGTTTAAGCAGAAACCCCATTGGTTAAACTGTCTGTGCTGGATCGGTTGGAACAAAAATCTGCACCCACAGCGGCCCTTGAGGACATGTTTGCCCACCCCCCGGTATTTATAAATAGTATTTATATATAGTATTTATATATAGTATTTATATATGGTATTTATATATAGTATTTATATATAGTATCTATATATAGTATTTATATATAGTATTTATATATATAGCGGCCAGGTGATGCGAGTGGTTTGCGCGTCGGCCTCTGGGTCCTGGGTTCAAATCCAGGTCATGTCTGTCAGGCCCCGGACCAGACTGGTGGCTGGTTGTGCCTGCCACCCAATCACAGGCCCAGCCCCTAATCACTCAAGCGCTTCCAGGTGTGATTCATCAGCCAGTGAGGAGTAATTAAAGACACCAAGAACATAACCACGCTGCTGGAATGTCTATCTACTCATGATCTTTGCCCAGAAATCCACATTTTGGATTTATGTGGGGTGCAGCAGCAGCTACCCATGTTAACATTCCTGATCGCCAAATGGGAAAAGAGAAAAGTATAGTAGTCCCATAGTCTAGCTGCCCCAGGACCACTTGGACCTGTGTGGAGTTTGCATGTTCTCCCCGGGCCTGTGTGGGTTTCCTCCGGGTACTCCCGTTTCCTCCCACATTCCAAAAACATGCATGGTAGGCTGATTGTTGGACACTCTAAATTGCCCCTAGGTATGGGTATGAGGGTGTGTCCGATCCACTATGAACATTCACAAGATCAAACACAAGTAAAGCACACCGAGACAGATGAGTGAGATTTTGACGCTTCTGCAGAAGGAGAGTACGGAGGTGGTGGGTCCGACGACTCTACTCCCACAGCCGATATTTTACTTAGGGCAAGATTTCATGACATACAAATTCTCTATGACAAGGGACATACAAATTCCCTATTACAAAAATGCATCGCGACAGTGACACCGATGATGGTGGTGATACTGATGATGTTAAAGGCTACATATAAACATATAAACAAAGGACATACCCTATTACAAAGATGCATAGTTTTGAAACCGATGGTTGTGATGTGGTTGGAAGGTCTATATGACATGGCCATGACACGGATTGTTGGTGATGTCATAGATGTGAAACATTATTTGATTACTTTCAAGATTATTTCACAGGGTGCATGGTTGTCCGTCTCCCTGTGCCCTGCGATCGGCTGGCCACTGATTCAGGGTGTCCCCCGCCTCTGGCTCGGAGACAGCAGGAATCGGCTCCAGCACCCTCTGCGATCCTAATGAGAATAAAGTGGTTATAAATATCTATCTATCTATATATATATATATATATATATATATATATATATATATATATATATATATATATATATATATATATATATATATATATATATATATATATATATATATATATCAAGAGAGAGGGAGAGAAGGTGATACAAAGACAAAGATAGTTATGTACAGATGTGGCTAACTTAATTGAGATTTTAGCGCCACTACATGGTCAAAGCGCTTTTCACCTCCCTCTGTCGTCCTCTCACCCCACCTTCTGACCATCTGTACGGCAGCAGCGTCACACACATACATTCTTGTAACCTGAATCCGACTAAAAAAAGGTAAACCCCAAAACCAAAATCGGCATGCCAAAGCCTGACAAGAGTTATCTCATTGTGTGTTCTGCATCTATCACCTATCTCACAATTCATGCACATCTCCAATGATCGATCCACTGCAGCGACGCTCGTATGCGCAGTAGCCCCGGGGCTACCACACCTGTCTGCAAGATTGCATTGTTGACGCATTTATATAGCCACTGTATCGGCATTAATTCTGGTCTCATTTGAACCAATACGAATGGTAACTGCCGCTGACACGTCCAGCAATCAAGCCAAGGCGTAAGATCTCATTGCATGATAACAAAAGAATGAACAACGCCTATAGTCATTCAACCACCGAGCACGTGTAGCGCTTCACAAAGTGTTGCATCGGCTGTAATGCAAATATAATTGTAGTTTTGTTTGGATAAAAAAAATGCGGTTTATAACAGCAGGTTTTTGACAAATTGAGCCAATGGGCTTGATATGTCAATCGGCATGTAGCGGAGGATCGTCGCTGACAACGTGCGTGCGTGCGCGTGTGGCGATATGCTGCGTGTAATAACCATGCGCTCACATGCAGCTGCCCTTTCAGTGGCTGTCAGAGTTGTGAATGGAAGGGCTTGTGACAAGTTGTCCCGGCTCTCGTCGAGAGTTGACTACAGATGATGCAAGTTTGAACAATTATTGGCGAAAATTCGAATGGCATATAGACCAAGTGGTGGGATCGTCTGAAAAGTAAGATGACACTTTTGGTCTTTCACCTTCTGGTTTAGTAGGTAAAGAGTGATTTATCATTAAATCACTAGGTCGATTTTTATGTATTTATATTAAAAGAAAAAAAGTATTTGTGCATTTAGTTGTTTTATTCTATATAGTTGTGAATAGTGCTGCTTCGTTTTATGGTTCCACATAGGCAGATGGGTAGAGTGGATGATACTACTAAATGGATATTGAATGTCAAATGTCAACAGGTGTTACATGTGTTTCAGTGCTGAGGAACTTGCACAGTAATCCAAAAATTTACAACGGATAAACACTCATGTTAGATTGGGATTTTACATTTGGTGGTACAATTGAGTGAGTCGACTGATTACAAATGGCCTAATTGATTGCCTGCAACTTTTGGTGTACTGTTATAAAATTTTATTATTTAAATCCACATAAAAATTGAATAACAATACTGAAATGTTCAAATCTACCCCAGCTGACTCTGGGCAAAAGGTGGACTACACCCAAATCTGTTTTCCAGTCATTCGTTATAATATTATCACGTTGTGTAAATATGAGTAAATTAAGAACTAACAATAAGGGGCCTTGGGGGACCTAATGTTTTACAATTGGGAAGGAAGGATCCTTCCTCCTGATGATTGTCCAACTATGTCACTATTTTGAGCTAAGGCATATATTTCACATTGAAAACTAGTACTTGTAAAAAATATATAGCAAGATGTGGATGTGGATGTGGACTCCGGTTTCCACCCACATCTCTAAAACATCTACGACAGGCTGGTTGAACACTCTAAGGCATGGGGTGTCAGATGTAAAACAATGTTTATTTTAGCTTTTTTAAAATATATTTTTAGATTTTACAAAATGATTTTTGAACTAAAAACACAGAAAAAAATGATTAAAAAATTACAATTATTGATTTAAAAGGTGGAAAATCAGGAAATGTAATATACGTCTATATTCTTCATTTTAATTTGATCCTAAAACAGAAAGTCAGCACTCATGATTTACTTTCCCGGGCCACACAAAATGATGCGCCGGGCCGCCACTTTGACACGTGCTCTAACGTATGAGTATGGCTGTCCGTCTCTTTACGCCCGGCGATTAGTTGGCCACAAATTCAGGGTGTCCCCCAACAGGTGCCCATAGTTTTCTCTGGGTATTCCGGTCTCCTCCCACATTCCAAAAACAAGCATGGTAGGCTGGTTGAACACTCTAAATTGCTCCTACGTATGAGTGTGAACGTGAAGTGTTGTCCGTCTCGTTGCTGCCTGCGATTGGATGGCAACCACTTCAGAAAATCCCCTCTCTGCTGCCCAATGTGTGAATACATATATTATACTATTTTTTAAAATTGTCTTAGACCTGGCCGATAAAACCATAACGATAATTATCGTCAAATAAATGTTGTCAACATAATCATAAAAACTGTTGATAAAAGTTGATACTTTTAAAGAGCAATTACACCACCCAAACACCAGAAAAAACAGAGTTGCTGGTGCGGCATGAACACTAGTTCCAGACCAACGTTCAGTAGACAAAGAAGACGGTGAGGAACAGCCAATCATTTAGCAGCGGAGTTAGCAATAAAGCACCACATTCAGAGCATGCAAGTGAAAGGTCTGCAACACAGCCAAAATTATTTATTATAAGAGCATCACTTACTCTAAACACAATTTTGAACAATTAAATTAAATGCAATTTAATATAAAATTTAAACACCATGAACTTTTGGGGCTGATATCTAATTCCTGTAATAATAGAAACATATTTCATAACATTGTTATGTAGATCTGTCAAGTGAAACTAGGTTTTTAGTATATGAACTAGGTTGCTGAACTGGGTGGTCAAAGTAGGCTATGTCAACAGAAGTTGCACATGCATGAATGGTATTAGATAAGCACAACCCTAAGCAGGTGCACTCCCACCCCCACAATATCATTATCCACCCAGTGTTGTCTGTTCGTTCATATCACAAAGGACTTAAACAGCAAAGCTAAAAAAATTAGAAAAAATGCAAACAATTGGTAAAAAAAAAATTCTTGAGAAAAGTAAAAACAAAAGTTCTCTAGTGGTTATTTTTTTTTTTTTTTGCTGAATAAACTAAAATTCCTGTTAGTGGGAGAAATATACACCATTCATGTTGAAGGTGCCAGCTCATGGTGTAGAGGTTCACTCGCCTGACAGGGCCTGCGGGCAGGCGTGGGCTCAATTCCTGCTGGTGGAGGTATGACTACTATTTACTAAGCCATTAAAATGAATAACAAACACATGAAAAAACATTTTCTGTTGTTGTTAAAGGGCAGAGCGGTCGGGTGTATGAGTGGTTAGTGTGTTGGCCTTACAGTTCAGGGGTACTGGGTTCATATCCAGCCAATAGGAGAGCATGCCAATTTCAAAATAAAATACAGGATACAGGAAATGTATTTACGTTTCGGAGGATTTTTAATTTTCTGAGATTTTGTGTTTCGCAACTACAATTTCTTTCGTATTTTGGAACGATTTATTTTTCTTTTGCTCAGGTGAGGAGACTAGCTCAGGGTTGAACGGGGTGGAAGAAAAAAACTGCGACAAAGAATGACCTGAACATGCAATAAAATTATTTTAGTATCACTCATTCACTGATTTTTAATATGGAACATAACTCTTATACATTTGTCTGAGCTGAATAGTCACACACATTTTTCAGATGTATTGACTCTGGTACCTGATAGTCTAAAAGCCCAGTTTGGCACCTTGGTGTCTTCTTTTGATTTTTCTATGGCATACAAGGAACCTTTGTCACCCGTTATCCTGGGTGGCATATCCCACCCAACTATAGGTACTAGGAAGGGGAGACCCTGAATTAGTGGTCAGGCCCCCGCATGGCACCGTGTGAGGTGGATTGGTCGCTGGTCTTTTGGTCGCCGGTCTTTTGGTCGCGGTCTTTTGGTCGCGGTCTTTTGGTCGCGGTCTTTTGGTCGCGGTCTTTTGGTCGCGGTCTTTTGGTCGCCCGGACCGCGACAACGGGCGACCAAAAGAACGGCGACCAAAAGACTGACGACCAAAAGACCGGCGACAAAACAAGGTAAAACAACACGGTCTACGCATCAATAAAAGCCAACAATGGCCATGAGCAGTTTCACTGAGCCGACGTGTGAGTGTACCTATAAGAGTTTGTATGTACATGAGTTGTCCCCTTAGGAAGGTACGTCAGTCAGGGTCTTAACAAGTTCTCCAACAAAAAACAATAAAAGTCCGGGAAATTTGGAGCTTTTCTTTAGCCTAATAATTAATAGGGCATTAAGTATGACTAAATAGTAATTCGCAGTTTGTATTTAGGGAATTTGAGCAACGATTTAAATGGTAATTATCAATAACTTTCCGGGCGACCAAAAGACCGGCGACCAAAAGACCGGCGACCAAAAGATCGGCGACCAAAAGACCGGCGTCCAATCGACCGTGTACTGCATGGCACAAAGAGACAGAAAATCATCCACGCACACATTCATACCCAGGGGAAATTTAGTCCAACCAGCCTACTATGCATGTTTTGCATGTGGGAGGAAACCAGAGTACGCGGAGAAAATCGGGAGTATGCGGAGCAAACCCTTGCAAGGCCGGGGAGAAGATGCAAACTGTACAGAGGAATGTCTGAACCTTGGATTGAAACCTCGATGTCATAACTGTGAGGCTGACCTACTAATCACTCGCCCCAGTTACACCGTTCAGATCCAGTTATTTAAGGCAGTGATTCAAATGAAACCAGATAATTTCAAATAGTATGAGTGTTTCATGTTTTGTGATTCTCATTCAGTGGTACAAAATTAAGGCGATTATGAAAATGTTTACTCAGATTTTGGAAATTGCAAATTCTGAGAGGGGATTCCTGATGCTAAATACCTTGTTCTGTACTTTGTGTAACTGGTCTGTGAGAGTGGCAACGTGTGTGTCATTGCTTGTTTTCGATACATAATGTTGCAGTGAGTCAACTACACAGGTTAGTCATTTTATTTTTTATTTTTACATAAGTAAGATAAAAAAAATAAAACAACATTCCGTTAATCTTTGGCAACAAGAATGTCTCAGCGGTAACAAACACAACAAAGAGTTTTGTGTAATATCTTACAGCCACTCCTCCTGGAATTGTCCAATAGACTCGCTTCCACTCCACGCACATGCTTTGTGTACATATTAGTTGACCTGCTGCATGGAGCTTGTTCACTCTTTACCTCACTTTTACTATGTCACACTACACACTTAATGCTGAAACTGGTATCGTTCAAATACTGAACATTGGATGGTAAGACACAATCTTTCATCTTAATTGTTTTGTCTCTGAACATTCTTTGTCACTTTGTAGTATTATGTGTAAGTTGTATGATTTGCATTTTGGGGTTCATGGTGGTGTGATGTATGTTTTTTTTATACACAATATGTGCCATAGGGTGGTAGGTATATTTCCTTTTTTTTTTTTGATGACACTATAAGGACATTTTTAAAGTTTTTTATCCAACAGTGCTTTGACTTGTCAAATTTGAAAAAGCAGATAAAAAAGAACCTAATTTATGAATGCTGTAGTATTCAATTACAAACATTTTTATAAAAACATTAATCTGTTCATATTAATGTGCAAAAATAATATAAACCCAAGTGTTTCTGAAAGTAGATTAATTTGACATCTGTATCATTATGTAACTTTTTCACTTTTCGAAAGTTTTTTATCCAACAGTGCTTTGATTTGTCAAATTTGAAAAAGTAGATTCAAAAAAATATTTGAAGCTAATTAATGCTTGTGGTAGTATTCAATTACAAACATTTTTATAATAACATTAAACTGTTCATACTAATGTGTAAAAAATAATATAAACTCAAGTGTTTCTGAAAGTAGATTAATTTGACATCTGTATCATTATGTAACTTTGACTTTTTGACTCAAAACATCTTTGTTTCAATTATTAAATCTTTCTTGATCATCTGCTACTTTTGTTTCATAGCTTCTTCCTGTTACTTTGATTTTGACTTTAATCTTTACTTTGTTTACTCTATTTTGTTACTATTTTGTTACTCTATTGTTTCTCTTTATAAATCTGGTTGTAGTGTCCTGAAAGGAACTTTGGAATAAAATATATTATTTTCTGTATAATATATTCACCCCCCCAAAATCCTTGAATTTAGATTCAGATAAAAAACAGTAGATTTTCATGTCTCCATGTTATTAGATACATGAGAAACATGACATTTTGAAAGTACACAAAGAACACGTTAAACTTTATGATGATGTGTGCTTTAATGATCAAGGTCATCCCAAAACCTGTGGTGTTGTTTAAGTGGTGCGGCTGGTGTTTTCTATTTTATCTTATATATATCAGCAGTATCATTATGTAACTTTCACTTTTTGACTCAAAACATCTTTGTTTCAATTATTAAATATTTCTTGATCATCTGCTACTTTTGTTTCATAGCTTCTTCCTGTTACTTTGATTTTGACTTTAATCTTTACTGTGTTTACTCTATTTTGTTACTCTATTGTTTCTCTTTATAAATCTGGTTGTAGTGTCCTGAAAGGAACTTTGGAATCAAATATATTATTTTCTGTATAACATATTCACCCCCCAAAAATCCTTGAATTTAGGTTCAGATGAAAAACAGTAGATTTTCATGTCTCCATGTTATTAGATACATGAGAACTATCACATTTTGAAAGTACACAAAGTACACGTTAAACTTTATGATGACGTGTGCTTTAATGATCAAGGTCATCCCAAAACCTTTGGTGTTGTTTAGTGATGCGGCTGGTGTTTTCTATTTTATCTTATATATATCAGCAGTAAATGACTGCTCCAAACGTTGCCAAACATTGCCTTCAACAGTTAATCTCATTACACAAAAGGCTACTTTGTTAATGCAGCTGCTTTGCTACAACATGCAAATCTATTACTACGTGTTTCGGAATTCTATTTATGCATACTTTCTATGAGAAATCATTTATTCATATCATACAGTTAAGTTTGCACTTAATTTAATTTAGAATAAGGTCCCCGAAATGACCATGCATGTGTTTGGAAAGTGTTGCCTCAGTCTTGTCAAACAACCCCCCCTCCCCAACACCTCCCACCACCATCTGCCCCCAACCCTCATGCCTTGACTCACCCTATCCCTCTCTACTTGTCACATGGTCTTTTCACAGCATAGAAAAGTTTCTGGATTAGGGCAGAATTAACACAAAGCGGCGAAACCACCTCAGCTACATTCCCAAACAACACTTGAAGAGGCTGAGGAGGAACAGCGACCGGGAGAGTGACGCTACACGGCAAAGACACTCGAGCGAACTCCATCTCAGAACAACGTCCAAACTCTTTATAGTGAGCGACAGACAACTTCACCCGAGTGAGGGAGGGAGCATCACAGAGGCAGGGATCTTTGGCCACAAGGTCCTGAAGGATGGAAGAGAAGCAGGTTCCAGGGATCCTGGTGAGTTCAGTGATAATTTTCATACACTTCAAAAAGCAGTTAACAAATACCCCTTTCAGTAGCATTAAAACATTGTTTTTATCTGGTGTTTAGAAACTCCTGGATTCATTGACATGTACCTATGTCTTGATATTCCCATTAGATATCTGAGTTTTGCTACTGTTCATTTAAATGCTCAAACTGTGTCAGTGGAAAGGACTGCACTGTTGGTTAAAGCTAAAGATTTTTTTGTAGTGGTACACGGCTCACAACCTGCTTCGACATTCTTTTCCAAACAATCCATCATAAGAAAAAGATTATCACTGTATAAACCAAGACTTTAACACACTTTTGACATTCACTTTTTTTTAAGTTTAGCTTCTTTCCATGCTTTGTCAATTCGTTTCTTGAGCTCCAGATCTACAAATTAAATACCTACACACTTTTTGAATTTCACACAATAATGTTATCAGTCTCTCCTGCTTGCCTCTTCTTCTCAGTTCCAAATATTGGGAGATAGTAAAAACCTGAAGATAAGGTTTCTTTTTTCATAGCTTTTGGGGAGTGTGAGTGGATGATAGAACCACAATCTCTGACATAGTTGTAAACTGCTGGAGACCAAATAAGAGGAGTATCAAAGTTTCAGTTATTTGCTTTTTCCTACTGTATATGGACAACAAGTTTTGGGGAGCAAATAAAAAATGAAAACAATAGGAATTTGCATTTATTTAATTCATTAATCCTACAGATTGGAGTTAACTGAGGTAAATTGACTGAACTAAGGCCAGCAAAATTTAAATCCATACAAATAAAAAATCACATCCAATTCACAGATCTGGAGTTGTGATGTGAAGGCCAAAAGGCCAGTTCAGTAGTCTCAGTACTTTATAATTAGAACAAAGATGGATGCTGCTGTAAGCAAGCAACATACTAACGAACTTTAAAAGTCACTATATTTGCCAATTGTACCCCAAATATTATCAACTTGCTAAATGCATTTCTCTCTTACCCTGAGTCTTTGAAAACAGTAATCTGGCCAAAATGGCAACTTTGGGGAGGAGCCTTCATTATACTAATCATGAAATTCCCCCGGGGTAATTCTAAATTGACCCAGACTCTTTTGTGTTTTTCTGTTTGGTTCATGTTTTTTTCCTGTAAAGACCAGGCGTTGTAGTGTAGATGAAGTGTCAGGCTTTTCTCTAGTGAATACTACATACATTATATGATTATTCTACAACAACTCTAAAGGTGAGTGTGATTAACTTAATTTTGATTTTTTTAATAAACCACCTTTTTTTAAAGTATGCTTCAGGTGTGAGTATTATGTCATTATGGTTAAAGGTAATCGGTAGATTGGAAAGGTGTTTTGAGCAAAAGCAAACCTGACTACTTGTGTGATAATGCCATATCATTAAAACATTAATATGTTTAAAAAAAAAAACGGTAGCCGAGTGGTTAGCGCCTCAGACCCACAGTTCTTGCAGCTTAGGCTGGCTAAACACACTAAATTGCCCCTGGTATGAATGTGAGCATGAATTTTTGGCCGTCTCCTTGTGCCCTGCGATTGGCTGGCCATCCAATCAGGGTGTCTCTCCCCTGGTGCCCGTAGTTAGCTGGGATAGGATAAGCTGCGGCACCCCCACGATCCTTGTGAGGATAAGCAGTTTAGAAAATTAATGAATGAATGAGTTTATAGGGAAAACAGAGTGGTAAGACATGCCCATACACAAATGATTTGTGTTTTGGTTACGGAGTGCGTGTGTTTGTGTGTGTGTGTGTGTGTGTGTGTGTGTGTGTGTGTGTGTGTGTGTGTGTGTGTGTGTGTGTGTGTGTGTGTGTGTGTGCGTGCGTGCGTGCGTGTGTGTGTGTGTGTGTGTAGTTGCGCGTGCCTTCCTGTCACTAACTGGCACTGCATTGATGGCCTCTTTTTTCTCTGTTTCCCTTTTATCATTGGCCTTTTACCCTATAGTTGTTCAATTCTTAAAGCCGTTGATTTTATTTGTTAGTAGTTAGAGGTTTTTTTTGTTTTCGGTAGTGCTTTATTACAACCATTGATGAACCGATGAATTTACAGTTATAAATGCTCAGTGGATGCACCCATTACTGTAAATCTTGCTAAGACACAAGGCACAGCTTCCTGCTTGGCTGGTAGAGTTCTGCTGCCTCTTTTTCTGCTCAAACTTAATTCCTGTTTCAAAGGGAGACGTGCACCGTCAATCTTCCTCCACCAGTGTCTTTGACTCCCTTGGAAGCCACTACTTCCACTGAAGAGATGAGAAAATGGTGCAATGGCACAACCATTATAGCAAGGATAAACTCTTTGTTTGTTTTGTTTATTACTCTTGGTTGCTTATGTTTCTTCTTTTAAATTATTGTATTTCTTGGGATGTGTGAGTAGAAAAAGAAAAAGGAGTTAAACTGAAGCTTTGGTTAATTTCTGTGGTACACTCTTTTTCTTCACTGTATTACTTCTCGGTCTGTTGTCAGGTTTTACTGGCTGTTCTGTTTGTATGTCCGATTTAAGTTAGATTCTAAGTCCTGTAGCCAGTAAAAAGGTTTTATATTAAAAAAAACCTTGGGACAAATCACTTTTGTCTGTTTCGCCCTGTCGTAAGCTTAATGGTCACAAAAACTCTAAATCAATCACACTGTAAATATAACCCACTCATTGTCTCTCATCTTTCATACAAAATTGGGACACTTTTTAAAGGATTTAGTGGGTAATTTCTTTGAGGACTGTGGAAAGAATTAGGGAAATTACATTTGGTTTACTTACGAAAAATCCAAGTTATGAAACAGATTCTTTAACCAATTAATCATAAGTAGAGATGGAACTGTAATTTGAAATCATTAGTTTAATATAATTTATTGTATACAATTACAAAAAAAAAGATTAAACTCCCCAAACACAACTTTATCTGTGCATTTCAGCACCGGTTTCAGAGTGGCAACAATAGGGTTAAAAAGCCAAAGTTACATTTTTGCATGATCCTTTGTCTAGTGGAAGCCGAAAATGCAGCGCTTTGGTAGGCCACGAGAGAAAGTGCCTGAAGGCTCAAGGTTGTATGGGGAGTTCGAAAAAACGTTTTTTTTTCATTTCACGAATTAATTCACAGTTGATCTCTGCCTTGCAGCTCAGTAAATGCCACAATCTGTCAGGAGTGGCCCTTTTGGCCCTCCTGGGTTGCCGTTGACGCATACCGGCTGTAGCCAATCCATTGATTGCTTTCGTTTCCTGTATTTAAGTAGCGACGCGTCATCACACGTCGCCGGATCGTTCACTATCGTTCACTATCGATGACTATCATTGACTGTTGTTAGCGGTTGCTAGCGGTCGCTAGCTGTCGTTATTCTGTTGCCTCTGTCCGTATGCGCGCCGCATGCGGCCACGTTTGTTTCCACGCCTTGGTTGATTCATTAAAGGACTCCGTATCACGCTGAATGCCTCGTCCTCTCCTGCTTCCTGCATTTGGGTCTACCTACATCCCACGGTCGCGTCACACGACGCGGCGCGACCGTAACAGATGCCCCCGATCGCGCTGCGACGACCCAGCGACGCAGCGTGATCATAACACAATCGGCCTCAGAGTACCGTATTTTCACGACTATAAGGCGCACTTAAAAGTCTTACATTTTCTCCAAAATAGACAGGGCGCCTTATAATCCAGTGCACTTTATACAGTGGTACCTCGACCTACGATCAGCTCGTGGTACGACGAAAATTTCGATCGAATAATTCGCCCGCGATACGATCAAAATTTTGAGATGCGACCAAGCCAGGTGGCCAAGCCTGTTTATTATTGTAGCGGACTGTCTTTTTTTGCCGCATCTCTTTCGTGTATTACAGATATCTACGAGCACTGAACGATTTATTCAGACGAGTTTCGACCAGGAAACGCACAACGCGCATGTGCAGGCAAAAAGAGGGCTTTCGGGGTAATGAAGTATACTCGTGCTCACAACACCCATAGGCAATGGCACCCTTTCTCAGAATAAAACTTCATTACCCACAATCAATACGTGGGTAGGAGGTCGCATTTCCTGCCCCCCCCCTTAGCATGTTAGCTCCCGTTGGCGGAGCGATCGCTAATTCAAGACTACTTTTCGTTGGCAAGTGGTCGTGTGTTATCCTATTGTGAGGACATCGGTGTGCATCATTTTCTGAATATTTTGAAGCGAATACAACAGCAAACAGCCCATCGATAGTGAACGTGAGGGTGGAGGCTTGGCAAACAACTAACCAGGCCAGAATGAAGGTAAAAAAAATTAAAACAAAATTAGAATTCAGGTTATTGCAAAGTTACATTAAACGTATTTTTGAGTGTCTGTATATATTAATCCAAGTTCATTTAAAATTGTTTGTTCGGTTAAGAGTACGTTGTCGTGGAAAGTCCCCTATATAGACTATTTCCGGTGCGCGGTGAATGCTGAGATATATAAAACGGCGTTGCATTTCGGTTGAGCTCGATCTAGCACATTAATTCTATGTTCGTCGTCATTCCCAGGGAAAGTCTCAACTGTGGTCCAAGCTTTCAGGAAGGCACAAATTACTGACTCGATTAATGACGACTTTGGTGAGATGCCCACCTGTTCAACATGAGTTATTACGCTATTGCTGAATACTTTAACCTCGGAGAAAAAAAAAAAAAACGGTTGTTTATTCATGTTGGGAGTGAATGGAGTTGTCAGAAAGCTGATTTGTAATCTATTAATACAGTTTGGCTGACCTATCTGAATGTTTTGTTGACATTCCCTTTAGCGCAGCACCATCTAGTGGATGCATAACGTAACCCCAGCCTATACTGTTGACGCCGTATAATGCGGTGTGGTAGACCAGTGTAATGCGGAGCGATGCACCTTTAAATGCGGTGCGTCTTGTGTGTGTGTCAAATACAGAAATAGCACTCGTTACTGACACTGTGCCTTTAAATGTGGTGCGCCATATAGTCGTGAAAATACGGTACCACATTTTGGGCTCAAAAAGCCAAAATTATGTTTTGGAATTTCACCTGAACCTCATTATGCCTGTGACCGCCAAAAATTAACTCACGGGGGGCCTCAATAATGCCAGTGGTGTTAGGAGGTGCAAGAATGTTTTTCATCTGATCATGCTCAAAAACAACAATAATGGCTCATGCCAAGCTTATTCATGCGCATTACACTATATACTCAATCTAACAACCCTTCCCAATAAAACTCCAAAATAAGTTAGAACAGGAGCAATCCAACACACCCTTACTGTCAGAGCACGTCGCACGTTGTCTTAAATTCCAAACTTACAGGACTCGGCAAAGGCTATAATGCGTCGCTTGTTAAAATAACATTGATGGTGTCAGAGCGTTTTTTCATTTTCGTTGCCTCTCGCTATGAGTGTGACCGTGAATGGTTTTCCATCTCCTTGTGCTCTGCAGTTGGCTGGTAACCAATTCAGGGTGTCCCCATCGCCTACTGCCCCTTGGTGGCTGGTATAGGCTCCAGCACCCTCCGTTAACCTTTTGAGGATAATCAATACATACTCCTCACCTCAATGCATTTAAACCATTTTAAATGAATTGCAGTGATTTAGTAACACAAAACAACCACACCAAAAACGAATCACTAGTTGACATTAAATGTATTGAAGCTAATGTATTTAATGCATTTGCCAATGGACGTTTTGTTCTCAAAACTTTTAATCTAATAATTATAATAACTCATCACTCTTAACTGACCAAGTTATTTAGTGTTGTTGATACTAAATCCTAAATTAAGACAATTATCTTCATCCTTAGGCATTTTTCTTACCCTATTTGGAGTTGACCCTATATTACAACAACGGCAAAGAAAACAAGGAAATAATATTTGTAATTTCTTCAATAGATTTTAAATAAAGAAATTGTTATTCTTTACAAGCTATGTTATACCATCCAGGCTTATAGCAGATTTCACAAAGTCTTACTATTATTTTCAGCCTTCCTTTCATTGTCTTTCTATGTTCTCATAATGCAAGTCAATTCTGATATCATTTTGTACTCCTTATCTTTTGTTCCTTGTTTGATACATTCCCAGTAGACCCCCCCCGTTCTTGTATTTTTTTCAAATCTTTGCTTAAACTGTTTTCCATCTCTTCTATTATTATTGTATGTAGGCTGTAGTTGCCAATATCTTCTAAATTATGACAAGAATGGGATCTACAGTCTATACCCTGCCTCTCCCTATTTCAAATGAAAAAAAGCGATAAATAAATGTGTTCATGATATCATATATTATTGCCATAAATATCACGCAGCTCTCTCCTAGCCCTCATCTGCGTTTTACAGTGCCACAGTTATGAAGTCAGCAACACACACCAAATGTCACACTGTTGCAGTAGGCCATTTATTAGGTACCTCCAATCGGTTCCTTGCTTCAGGACACCTGAGCACAGCAACCCTAACCAGCGGGTGGACCTGAACTCATTGCTGTTTGGTCAGAGGACACAAATTTTAAATGAAATGATGCATGGCTTCCATATTTTACCAGATGATTTTTACTGTTGCTGTAATTGCACAATTCCTACATACCCCCTGTGTTTCACTTTTGTATATGTGCGTGGACGCGCATGTGTTTCATCCCCAGGGGACCATTGCTAATGTGTGTGCTGTAGGCTGTGAAGTGGATAGAAAAAAAAAAGAAATAGTGGAATCCATAGCTGAAAACCTCCCCCGGGTCATAAAACAAAACTAAAAAAAAGCCTAATGACATAATCCCCGTCACAGTTACTATGTTACAATATTCATTTAGTATACAGTACCAGCCTTTTACACATTACAATGTGAACTATATTTGTAGTAATCCCACTAACTGAAGTTGAATGTATTCAAATATCAAACTTCAATTATGGTAACCATTCAGTCCACAACAGGCTAATTTATTAATGTGTCTTTGTTTATATAAGACTCCCTTAGTAAAAATAAGATATGTTTATAGTTGTCTAGAGGTAAAACTACATTTACTGTTTTTTTTTCAATTTTGAAATTATGTAACAGACATATTGAGTTGCCAGTCAGCCAGTTCAGTAAACAGCAATGCTCAGCAACCGTGCTGACTGCCGCTGGAGCAATGGGGTAACAAACAGATGTGAATGAAGAGAGAAAGGTCTGTGCAGGCATTTGGGGGTTGAAGAGTCATACATTATTTGTTTGTCTGATCTCACCCACATGATCGACCAGCTAAATGAGGAGGTAAGCAAAAGCAACCTACCGCAAGGGTCAGAGGTAGCTGTGAGGGCAAAGGCACTCCTACATGACCCTGACAAAAGAAAAGGTTATCAACAGTGTTTCAGATCACAAGTACTACCCAGGTAATACCTGTAACAACTTACTATCCCACATGGCAAAGAAAGGAGGCAGCAGTAGATGGCAGAACAGGTCGGCAAACTTTACCTTTCAACAGTCAGTTGGTCCGTTCCCCAGAGAAAAGAAAATACTTGGAACCAGAAAACATTCTTCATATCTTAAATGAAATAGCCTAATATTTTTGCGGCTTAGTGCTAATGTTGTTCAGCAGCTGCACTTATCTTTCTATGAACAATGAATACCTGGTGAGGGTTTATACTGTTTTCAAATGTGTTATCAACAAGTAAACCTCATTCAGATTGGTTAAGAAATAACCAACTTACAATTAATTTGTCATTATCCATGCATTTGCCAATTAACCAGTACGGGTGCAATCCTTGGTTTGAGCTGAGAAAAAGTGAGAGAAAAAATGTTATAGCAATTTTTACTCACAAATTATGGGTGTGCGTTATACTCAAATAAATATGGTAATCTAAATCTACCTTAGCCTTGTTGGTTAGTCAGGCTTGAACTCCACTATAATCTCCACTTCCAGCCTGCTCAGGCAGGTTAAATTCTTATGTAAAAAAGCATAGCTGAGCTTATTTCATCTGTACACGTTTACTAAGGCGGCTGTGCAGGACCATCGTTACGTTAAGTATCACTTTTCCTCATTAGTTACTTCTTTCCTGATGATTTACATTGAATTGTAACATTTCTGTTTGACTAGTGGAACATTCATGATTCTTTTTTGTGTTTGTTCATGGATTCGTTTCCCACTCATTGTGAGTCTGAGTGGTTGCCTGTCGTGGCTTCAGACTATTGGTGGCCAGCTCAGGTTTTAGTCTTCCTTTCGCTTCAAACTAGCTGGCATAATCTCTTGCACACCCTGGCCCTGAGAAGGATAAGTGGCTGGATGGCTGTTCTTCTCAGTTGTGGTTTGCCATGTTACACACTTCATTGTTACCCTACCACATGCCCTAAAGCCACACCCACATCAATAAGACTATATATTTGGTACTCGGATGTTTCATCGAAAGACGTTTGGTCCCCGGACGTTTGGTCCCCGGACGTTTGGTCAACCGGACGTTTGGTCGACCGGACGTTTGGTAGAACGGACGTTTGGTAGAACAGGCGTTTGGTAGAACGGACATTCGGTAGAATGGACCTTTGGTCGCCGGGTTATTACTGTTGAAACCAGCTCTCAAAATTATAATCATGAGAGAGAGTGAGTTTAATATCTAAATATCTAATATCAAAATAATCACAGTAAACTCTCTGTCATAATTTGACAGCAAGCGAACCTGGCGACCAAACGTCCGTTCTACCAAACGTCTGTTCTACCAAACGTCCGTTCTACCAAACGTCCGGTCGACCAAACATCCGGGGACCTAACGTCTTTCGACGAAACGCCCGGTCACGTATATATTTACATATTCTCTTCTCCACTATTGTAATGTATTTTTCACACTATAAGGCACACCATAAAGATGTCAATTTTCTCAAAAGACGTCAGTGTGCTTTTAATCATGAGCCTAATATCTGTTATTTAATCATGGTATGACATTCCCTCTTGTGCAGCTCCAGCTACTAACGCAATGTGTAATGTAACGCCCCAACCAATACTTTTTTAAAAAACTTCTACTGAGCTTATGATGCGGTGCAACGTATATATGGAAACAGTTTTAAAGTTGGCCAATCTATTGAAGGTGCGACTTATAGTGCGGAAATTACACTACAGTTTTTAAGTTTGATAGGCCAACATCAGTTCACATTTCCTCACGTTAATTTCGTGATATAACGCAAATTAACCTCCTTATGATGACAGTTTTTATCATAGCAAAGTTTGAACATTTTTTAGAAGTCAGAATTTTAATAATACTGCTGACTCGTGGTGTAGAGGTTCAGTCGCCTGACTTCGGTGAGGGCAGGCGCAGGCTTGATTCCCGTTGTTAGTGGTATGTTTGTAAGGGCGTATGGTCGTTTTTCTCTCTTTGTGCCCTACGGCTGACTGTAGTCTGCCTTTCGCCTGAAGTCAGCTGGGTTAGGCTACAGCAACCCTCGCAAACTTTTCGAGGATGCGCGGGTATAGAAGAAGAATGAATGAATCTCAATAAATGCTTGTAAAATATTAGGCATGCATACCTGAAGTACTGACCACAGGTTGAGTCTATGCAGGTGCGTACAGCTCGCCGTCTTTTATTTTATACTCTTATCTTGTAATCTACAAATGTTTAAAGAAATTCTATTTTTGACGCCCATTTAAAAAAAAATCATTAATCGGAAATATCCATTAATTATTTTTCTAATACTTGAAGACCATGGAAGCTATGATGTATTTCTGCCTTCCCCATGCTTTGTCCTATTACAAGTGTGACAGTGACTTCAGCCACGTGTGTTTAACTTTTGTCACATGTACCTTGCTTTCGTTCCCAGCAATGGCCCCATATGTTTGTCAAAATGTGTGTGTTGTGTGCTTTTTCCAGCCTGATTTGCTCCCCTGCTTTCCCTCCGATGAGCCCCGCTCTCCCTGGGGGTCCGAGGCCGAAGCCTCACGCTATTTATACAGACCCAACAGCTGGGGCCCTCCCAGCCAAAGCAGTGGGGGTCGGGGAATGGTTAGAGAAATTATCATGAAACTTCAGGTTAAACCAAGCGTTGGAAATGTCTAACTGTTCACTTTTTTCATCCACTATCTTGTTTTACCAACCTAAACAACTCAAACTACAAACACAGATTGTTTTATCATCTTCCAGCACACTATAACACATTTTGTTCTTTTATTGATTTCAACAGTCAGCCTTCTGTGCAAGTTTCTTTTTTTTGTTACTGCTATTAGTTCTTCTATCAATGGCTTTGACAGAGCGTGTCTTGTTGCAAAACTTAACTCTGAAAATTTGTGTAATCACTGCTATAGACTTCTCAAGGCGAACTCGTCTTCATTTGTGTGTCGCCCATTCTCTCATGTCATTTTATCAAGTGAGCCACTCTTGAAAAGATCAGTCGTATGGATGCTTCCTTCAGTCAAGGCCCTTTGGTTGCAGTTGTTGGAAGACCTATCACAGGCAGGCTGGGCTAATGAGAGGTGAAACGATATTAACCTAATTGTTTTAAGGGACATATATGCAGATTGAGAAAGAAGTAATTAGTTTAGCTGCAAGTTGGCCTAATTTGAATTTGAGCTTTTGGTGTAAAAACAGGTTTTGCAAAGGATATTACTTGACACAAAGTTACGCAGTAAGGAAAACTGCAATATCTCTCTGAATAGAGTAGGATTACTGGTGACATGTTTAGGCTGTAGTCCGCCTTTTTCCCGAGGTCCGCTAGGATAGTCTCCAGCACGTTGTGACCCTGAAGGCTATCCTTAGCCTTTATTGAAAAAAAAATCATGTTATTGAACACTTGACTATTTTCTTTTTACAAAATCCCGTTTCCTGGTGACCTCACTCTGTCTCAATTGTGTTCAGTGAAAGAACACCGTGTTCAGATGAAATGAATGCTGGCTAATGTGTATAGTTAATAGGATAATGTTTAAACGTTATCATGTTTAGATTATGAAAGCTTGGCTAAAAATGGGCTTTCTGAAATGTGATAATTTTTAATAATTGTATATTGTCAACAAATTCTGGGTAAATGAAAAAAAAGTAGCATTTTTATCTCTGTACAGTGTTTCCTCAAAGATTTTTGGTGCAGAGGTTCAAATAACATTTCAGTGCAGATTTTATTTTAACAACCAATTTATCCGATGGCCCACTGAATGTAAAAAATAAATAAAATACGCAACAAATAAAGGATGGACATTAAAAACAAGAAACAAATACTTCTTTGAGGGGCCTTGGAATCAGTAGAACGGTTTGCTTTCTTCCTTAGAACAATGGATTTTTCTTTGAATTTTAAAGAAGCACTATTGTTAGGAAACATCGTGAGAGGTGACATCATATGTATTGTTGCAAATCAGTCAATAATGGCATTGTGTCTCTCAATTTCCTTTAACAATTGTTTCTAGTTTGTGTCTTCTGGTGTAATATTACTGGAAATGTATTATACTCATTGTTAAAAAAATGTTGACAGCCTGCCTCATTGGATGGCCTTTTCACCGTTCCTCTCTGCCTGCTTATGCTGGCAGCAGAACATTCCTGTAGTGAGAGAATAAAGTGGCATTATGGATCATTACTCGACTATGGAAATCGACATTTTTTTTGTTTTTTAAAAATTTGTTGAACAAAAATAATGTCTATATTGTTAAAAAAATAAAACGTTTAAAAAGATAAGCACTATCAGTGCAATAGAGAAAATTTGGGTCGCAGTCTGACGGCCTGTACTTTCCTGTAGGTTTCTCTCATCTAATCTCATCATCTCACTTTTCTGCAACGTCACATTCTTACCCTGCTCCTTCACTCTTCACTCTTTTTTAATGTTTTTCTTTAACAATGCTTTACTCCCCTCCCATCTAATGTTACTGTATTATTGCCTCATGTTAAAACATGGTTAGTTAGCCATGTGTGAACCTTTTTTTCTTACCCAACAATTCTCATTTGATTGTCTAAAGGGTTAATGATACCTGACCAGCGTGGTCTTGATAAGGTGTCTTTCAATAATATTTCAATAAGACCATCTGAAAAATGCAATCAGCAGTTACATAGTGATATGTATATATTGTTTCCCTAATGCTATCAATTTGTTTACACATGTTAGTCTCTCTGAGTTGGCACTGAAATAACTCAAATACTAATGTTTTTCTCAATTTTTCTATTGCCAGTTAATTGTTAAATCTTTTAATATCTCGAGCAAGTTGCGTGTTTCTTCTACAGACCATTTCAGTCTTGAGTTTGAGTTTGCTTCATTTAATTAGGAACAGCACATATTAATGAACATTTATATTCATGTTAATGAACATATATATGTAAGATTGTAGCCAAGGGCTAATTTCCATTTTTATTCTCTTGTGTAGGTTGTAGATAAACGATGACACACACACACACACATAGCACAGTTTTAGACAGCGTTGTGGTTGCAATTTTGTTCGTCTAACAGCCAGGCTTTAAGATGATTGGCGAAGAGGTTAGGAGATGGGAGTTCACGTATGTTAATTGGTATTGGACAGAGAAGGTGCTTTGGCTGAGAGCACTCTTTTGGAAGGGAACTACACAGTCACCTCTAGAGCCAGCGCTTGTTGATGCTTACCCTGTCTTCCACTCGCTCTAGTTCAACTTTCTTCTGGGAGTAACAGAAAAGCATATAGACGCATATAGATGTTGTGAAGACGGTTGGTTCCGAAGCTTTTTGGAATAAGTGTTTGTGTTAATAATTTTTATTATTATTACGTTTTGGATTATTAAATCGACATAAATCACCCATCTCATTTAGAAAGAATCTTGATCAGAATGGGTTTGATAGGTTTAGAATATTCCGATTAGGGTGTGTACATAAAGTAATTTTATTCTGATCAGATTTTTATTTCTGAATAAATGTGTCCATTTAAATGCAGCTAATAAACGGTTAATTGCAAGACAGTTACAAAATATATACACCTTTGCTGAGTTTCTCTGCCAATGACTTGGGAGAAAGTCTGGATGAAGATTCATTGCCACTTTCCAGCATGATTAGATTCAATCCCACTTTTACGCAAGACAGGTTGAAAACTCAATGCCGCTGTCAAGCACTTGCTCGATTACACTCTTGAAAAACAAGCAAAGGGGCATTGTTTTGTTGGAAACACAGATTAGAAGTAATTGGCCTCTAATGAGTGGCAGGCCCGTGCTATCTTTAAATGAAAGGCATTTGCTAATTGAAGAAGTGTTGCATCTACAAGACATTGTAAAAATACTGTTATTATAAAAGGTCGTGTGTGTACCTTGTGGTTTGCATTGTTTTTTTCATTCAATGCTTTAACCCATTTACCCTAATCTTTGTGGCTAATAACTACAGTTTTACCTTTTAATTAGTTCAAAAAGTGGTTGTATAACTTGGATTTTTTTTGTAATTACACGCATTTTACATGTAAAAGCTTTAATTCGCTTCAACCCATGATAAGATCCCCAATACTACCCTCGAAACCCACACACATGCAAACACATAACATAAAATTACGTTACATCTCATTTTCTGAAACACCTATCTTCACGAGGGTCGCGGGGGGTGCTGGAGCCTATCCCAGCTGACTTTGAGCCGGAGCCGGGGGACACCCTGAATCTGCGGCCAGCCGATCGCAGGGCACAAACAGACGGACAACCATTCACACACACTCATACCGAGGGGCAATTTAGTGTCCAACCCACCTACCATGAAGGTTTTTGGAATGTGGGAAGAATCCGGAGTACCCAGAAAAAACCCACTCGGGCTCAAGGAGAACATGCAAATTCCACACAGGAGGACCGCCCGGGATTCAAACCCAGGACCCCAGAATTGTGAGGCCGACGTGCTAACCACTCATCCGCCTGGCCGCCCTGTTAGATTTGATAAAATATCCAACAACTTTTGAACACTGATAACAGCACGTTTCTTTTCACTTGCACCATAACTTTTTTGGCCCCATAATGAAAAGCAAATAATGAAGCTGCATAAGCATACTAAGAAAATCGCAAGAAAAAAACGTGTCAGAACTCTGTTACGAATAAGGGTCAAAGGCACATGAATCAGGAACTCACCACTGGAGCAGCACCACCATGGTCCCAAAAGACCTCCCGGAAAGTGCGCTTTTGTTCAGGCGGTCGCGCTTATACCCTCGATAGCCGTTTCAACGGTAATAGCCAATGGGGGAGAAACTCTATCATGGCAATTAATTTTTGTGGTTTCATGTTTCGTAACTTTGAATTCCTCTTGAATCCAGAGACAAAATGTTACCAGCAAGGTTTTTCATAACCTGAATATTTTGTATGTTAGAGACATTCAGAAGTAGAAGCACCACTGTATGTATTTGCAAATATCAATTAGCGCTGGATGGATTACCCTTTTGCATATTATTATTTCACTTTACATAAGCCATAAGTCAGTCAGTCCGTTTGAAAATATGAACATGTAAACTCCACACTGGGTGTAGCCCATCTTTCCTATGAAGTCAGGTATTGGTTAGATTCCAGCTCACATATGTGGGTAAGCAAGAAAAAATATACGGGCAATGATGCCATTTGCGATTTAGTTTAGATTTGAGTCCATCTGTTTCGTAGTATGGTGTGCTGGTGCTAAAGCTTGCTTTAGATGGCCATGTTGTGACAGTTGTAATGTGCTTTACTTTTGTTCAATTTTTTTTTAACCCTCAATACTTTCTCGTAGCACACAGGAAATGGTGGCTGTATGACAATATATTCATTATAGTGTTTTTTCATGTTAAATGAAATTCAATACTGATGCCTCAGTGTTGATTTTCAGCTTCTTTTAAACACCTACTTATGACACCTAACTTTTATTTTATTTACCGCAGCTCGTCTCATACATTTATTGGTATGACAATTCGACGCCTGGATTTTAGGGCTCACATTAGCCATATGGTAATAGACAAGAACAATATGTGAGACAAAACAAGTCCAAATGGACCAGTTTGAATTTATAAGGGTGTAACTCAGTGAACATGTGGCACACAAGACCAAAGAGGAGAGCTGTTCTCTCAGTGTGACATTGTGCAGGGTGTTTGTGTGTTTGGTGTGCAGGGGGTGACGGGCGGGAGGCATTGGCAATGTCAGGTTGTAGAGACAGACGAGGATTTGGAAGAGTCAAGTGCCACTGAAAGAGAGGGTGTTGGTGGTCTTCAGAGCTGCAGCAGCTGCCTCTGAAAACAAGTGGATGAAGTAAGAGAGAAAGAGAAAAAAGCTTGAAAGAGGGACAGACGAGTGACGTCACGTTTTATTTTCTTCAAGTTTAATCTGTTGGGAGAAAGAGTAGAAAAGAGTGTTTGGCTGCAGCCCATTCTAAAAACATCGTATTTTACTCTGCTAATCAGTGTACAAGTTCAACACTAAATACACCCCACACAAATTCCTCCATCGTTTTCCTCTCTTCTGTTTATGCATTCTGCCAAGGTGCTGGAGTGACAATAGGCCATTCATTGTGGAGGTAGAGGAGAAAGACTGTGGATGTTTCCTGTGTCTTTTTTGTGAAAGGAGGGCGGGGGCATGAAAATAGGAGGAGGTGGATGTGGCGGAGAAGAGGACGGACGGATGCATATTCCTGAAACAGCGAAATACAACTGAAAAGGGGCAAAAAAGAAAAGTAAATCAATGAGAGGAGTGAGAGAGAGAGACTGGGGTGAGTAAAAAGTAAGAGGGTGATGGGAGGGAGAACTGGGATCACAGAAGGAGGGAGGGGAATGGGGGATAGGGAGAGAGAATGGGCTACCATGCCGAATGAGTGAGAGAGGCGGAGAGGAAGCTGAGCTCCATCCGATGAAATGAGGTGAAAGTAATTCAGCATTAATCAAGGCAGAGAAAAAGGGAGCAAATACTGTGTTTTCTACCCTCTCATTTACTGAGGACCTGAAAGGCAAGGCGTGAATGACGGAACCTACAAGGTCCAGCTGAGTAGCACCACTGGACCAGAGCATCACACCATGTCTGAATCGAACACCATTGCTGCTTCTACTGCGGACCAGGTCAGTTCTTGATGATCGATTTTTGGTGGATTTTTTTTTTCATTTTTACTTACATCAAGAAGCAGGTCATTTTTACACTCGGCACTAGAAAACACATGAAGGATCTAACTTCTATAACGTACAGTTCCAGTCAGAGGTGAACTGTGTTTAGATCCTAATTTAAAAGTAGTTAGAGGCAGTTTATAGGAGCAACCAACTTGAGTGTGTTTCTTAGACTATCAAAGAAATGATTGTTTTGCCTGGAGCTGCCTGGACAACGGTACTGGCTCCTGAAAGAATTGAATTCAACAAGACGTGCTATTGTCTACACCGCCTTATTTTTCGGTGATCATTCAGGAGGTCTGTGACGACTCAATACCCCCCACACCATGCGAGGGGGGAGACGTAGCTCTTTAAAAACCTGACCACGTGTGGCGGCCCTGAAAAGTTTTTATAAGTAATTGCAGTGGGAAGTCCGGGCTACCACTGTGAGAGATGGGACTGGTAAGGAAGTGGGCCGCACCGCCGTGTGTGTGAATGAGAGTGACAGAGTAGAAAAGTAGAAGGGTCCAGAAAAAGAAGATATTTATGCCCCAGTGCCCTCCCCAACCACAAGTTGCTATAAGCAAACACATTGGCACAGACGTCCTGTTGCTTTAGACGGTAGCTGACTTTGAAACAATTAAATTGTCCTCCCCGTTAAAGATAAACAGGTTATTTATGATATGCCAGTTAAACAAAACGTGTGCGTGCATATGTGTGGACCACACCATGTTGCTTTGCTATGCTTTAAGCCAAGTCCTTGTCTCCTGTTTCCGATGGCTACTGCCGATTGACTTAGCACCTACGCACACACTGAGGCATGTCTTACATGCATTTTGCATTTCAATAAAAAAGTAATATTTACAACGTTATATGTCCAAACATTGAATTTTTGATTAACAAAATTAAATTGGCACATTTCATTGTTTAGACAATTCTTACAATAGTGTTTAAAAACTATCAATATAAATGTAGTGTATGCTCACTGGTAAAAAGTAATATTGCGTATCTCATCGCAATCATTAGGGGTGAGAAGCGTGGATTCTAATAATGCCAGTTTTATTGATATGACTGCTATGGAACTCACATGGATGGTTGCTCAAGCGCTCTTTGCCCCTTTTCACAGTTCCTGAGTACCACACAGCAGATTTAGCTGTGCCTTCAATATTTGGATCTTTGGATTGTGGTCTAATATCTTTTTTGAGGTGCTGTATTTTAAAGGCTACCTGAATTCTTCTTTTCAAGTGGCAGTCATAATATTTTTCAATGTTCAGATTGAAGTACGTATTTGAAATTGTCGAACCAAAATGTAAGAAAATTAATACAATGTTATATGCCTAAAAATCTGCTAAATGCACTCAACTCCCTGACGTGTGTATTAGACCAGCATCACCCACAGTGCCAGAGATGTAGTTAAATTAAAATATTAAGCAAGGCTTGTCAAATAAGAAAGTTCTACATGAATTGCTCACATTGATTAGTAACCTCACAATATAAATTCATTTCTTATCATTCCTGTGCAATTATTTATGTTGTATTAATTCTAGTTATATTTACAATCTAAATTTAAATTGTCAAAATATCTCAGCGCTCTTTATTTTAAGGTAGAAAATGAAGATGACCTACCTGTATACTCCGATAATGATTTTTTTTTTGCATTCCTAATTTTGAAAGGGGGAAAAATATTGTAGCGCATGATGAAAGAAAATAATGAAACTACTTTGTCTGACTTCTAGACACTTAATGAACATAGATGCTTTCATTTTGAGTCTTTACTTACAGCCACAATCCTGTCAGTGGTCATACTAATATTAATTTCTGTTTTGGTTGTAATCAAGGAGTTCATTCATACATTTTCCGAACCGCTTTATCCTCACAAAGGTCGCTGGGGGTTCTGGAGCCTATCCTTGCTGACTTTCTGGCATGAGGCAGGGAACACCCTAAATCAGTGGCCAGCCGATCGCAGGGCATAATTAAGGAGTTTACACTTGAAATACTAATAAGTGCATTGCCGTCGCAATCATTTTAACGCTATTTTCCAGAAGAAAATACTAACTATTGATTGAGGCCTGTAGAAGGTAAACATGTTTCCAATTATATAAATTGCTAAGTCCGGCAATATTAACAGATAACCTCTCAGTGGCAGATTGAACTCTAGGTGTTGCGACAGTGGTCTGAATTCCTCCGAATTGTTGACATGCTTGACTAATAATTGAAATAATGAGTTGACATTGACCGGAACTTCATTTAAGTGAGGACTTGCGATAAGTTCTGACATCCTCCCTTTCGAATAAAACATAAAGTGAAACCATTAGAACTTAATGTCATCAGGGGGGCTAATTGCTCAGTTAATGCTTTTGCCTTTGAGTTGTTGAAAAAGTTTTTTTTTTAATGATCATTTTTCACACTAGACTCTAAAGCCACTGCAAATGCCACATTGCATTAATGTGTATCATTTATTCCCTATATTTACTGGTGTTCTTGGTTATTGATATTTTTAGGAACATAGCCGATCAAAGCCAATTTGACGGGGGGAAAAAAGCTTAACAGATTGACCTAAATTATTGGTTTGTAAATAAGAAGATTTTCTGCATCTCACAGTAGCATGCCAAGAAGATAATGTGGCTTATTTTGTTGAAAAGTACATTTTATTCCCAGCGATTCACCCAGTTTGGTTCCAATACACACCAATGTTCCCTTTTAAGAAAATAGGAACATGTACCAACTGCTTGTTCAAGGGATTCTGTCTGAAATTGTAATTTTCAGTGTCGTTGGTTGTGGAAGATACAAAATTAAAATTCACATGAAATAAAACTGAATAAAAATAAATTGGTCATAAAAGCTCCAAGAACAGGTAAAATACATGTATTCCCATCCCTTCCTTAGTATGGATATATATCATCATCAATATAATACAATAATAGTATGGTTGGTTTTTTACATTACCTTATGCCTGTGACTACTCCTTTATATTGAAAAAAAACTGCATAATACATATTCATTTTTTTAATCATTCATATAGACATCATCACATACATTTATTATATTATAGTGAAGAAGGCTCTGATCAGATTTTTAAGCTGCTGATTCTCGAGCCTGCCCTTAATCGGTGGCCAGCCAATCACAGTGCACAGGGAGATGGACAACCATTCACGCTCACACTTATACCTAGGGACAATTGAGTGTGTCCAACCAGCCTACTCTGCATGCTTTCGGCATGTGGGAGGAACCCTTTTACCCAGAGAAAACCTATGAAATCTTCTTCTGCACAGTGAGGACTGACCTGGGATCGAACCCACAACCCCAGAACTGTGAGGTCGACGCGCTAACCACTCGGCTTCCGGGGCACCCACATTGTAATTTAGACAACATCATACACAATATTTACTCTGCAAATAAAATAATTGTGCAACACTTGCATTGGTATCGCAATGCAGCAACTGTTCAGTCAAAGAAACGACAAAAAAACTTGGTTCCAGAATGTTTTTTGTAAGTTGAAAATTTCGCAAGTAGAGCAGTACTTTATATGTAAATTCTCAAATTACGGTCAGTGTCCCAATTTTGTATGAAAGATGTGAGAAACAACAAAATGATAGAAAATTATAAGAAAATTATTTATGTTATGTCTTAATGCCTTAAAATGAATAACAAGCATACAAAATATATCCATGTTGAAACGCAGGGGAACAAGAAGCTGACAATAGGCAACAGAGAGAGCACACAAATACACGAACACATGAACACACGTCTCATAAACGCAACATTAAGAATTCAAACAGCATCAGCGGAGGTGCTAGATATGCTGTTCCATGGACGTAGACACACAAAACAACGGTTCGACAGAACCTTTATAAATGCGCTTTCTTTAAGTTTGGGACACTCAAAAAGTGGCTCTCACCCCCACCAATTGCCAAGCGAAATTATATCTCCATTTATGTTTGTGTGGAACTGTAGTTAATAAAAACAACAAAAAAGTTCTCGCTGTATGTGCGCCCTCACTGGACTTCTGGGTATAAGAACGCTGTGCTCTCACGGACGTGAAACTGCACTGCTTTACATTTTTCATTTGGCTCACTCATTTGTCAGATTTCCGCTAATTGTTGAATTAGTGCGGGCTGCTTGGCACGGCCTCACAGTTCTGATGTTGAGGGTTTGATCCCAGGTGGGTCGTCACTGTATGGGGTGTGCATGTTCTTCTCAGGCTTGCGTGGGTTTTCCCACATCCCCAAAACATGCAGGGTAGCCTGGTTGAAACACTCTGAATTGCCCCTTGGTATGAATGTGAGCGTGATTGGTTGTCTGACTCTTTGTGCCCTGTGATTGGCTGACCACCAATTCAGGGTGTCCCCACCTGGTGCCTAGAGTCAGTTGGGATAGTCTCCAGCACCCTCCATGACCTTCGTGAGGATAAGCGCTAAGGAGAATGAATGAATGAATAACGCGCTAACCAGTCGACCGACGGGCCGCCCTCAGAAGATTTTTTCAAATTTTCCTTCATTTGGTAATTTGTATTTTTAGACAGGCCACTGAAAAATATTGTGTGCACTTCCATGCATTTTCAAGGACTGTGTGCAAATTCAAGCATTTTCCAAACTATGAAAACACCCGTAGGAACCCTTATATAAAATGAAATTGGTCCGTCTAGCATATCTGGATGTGGGCATAGACCTGAATACAAGACCAGGGCCCTATTTTTCAAGACATGGCATAAAACACAAATATATTTTCGTTTCAGTGCGGCCCATGCGAAATGTACTTTGGAATTTGGTACAGGGACAGCAAAGGTTTGTCCTTGCTGACTTGCCAGTGTCAATTTCGAAGAAAAAAAAAAGGTCTATGAAATGGCGCACGGAAACAATTTGTGCAAACAGACAGATATGCTGCCGCTCATGTGAGAGTGATGTTGAAATCTTTTTTTTCAAGTCATTTAAGGCACAGCTGTTATTACAATTTGAAGGACTGTCAGGTCGCCACTTGTCGTTATTGTTCGAAAACTGATCATCTTGAAACTATGTATGTACCATGGGCCAATATGTATCGATCCACAGAGCATGATTTTTAATTTGTATTGGCTTGATTAATGAATTGTGGAATAATAGTTAAGAGTGTCAATCGAGGGTAGCCTTCCATAGGTTATGGACTAGCCAGAAGAGGGCAGTGCCGAATGATTGTTGTCTGTAGGTTACGAGTTGCCTATAGGTGACAAGTTAGGCAGTAGAGGACAGCGTTCTGTCTGTAATTGTACCCACATACTTGTTGTCTTTGTATTTAATTTAAATTATTACCAGACACAGATGTAGTGATCCATCCATCCTCCTGACTTCCGTGCGGGCAGCGAGGGTCGGTGGTAGTGTAATTGGGAGTGGAAATGGTTGTCTGTCTCAGTGTGCGCCCTACGACTGACTGGCAACCAGTTTAGGGTGTCCCGAGGTCAGCTGGGATATGCTCCTGCACCCTGTGATCCTTACAAGAATCAGCACTCTTAACAAAAAATAAATATATGACCAAAATTGTCCCACTGGGTGTGCATATCTCCTATGCCAAATTCCAATAAACACAAGTAAACCTGCTCATTGGTCCTCTTCTCACCCTCTTCTCAAAGTACACACTTTTGCATGTACATGGATATTAACAAAAACTTGGTTTAATATGCCCATTCCACTACTTTATTTCCGTCTTTTGGTCATTTATTTTGCATTGTTTTAATTGTGGTCTGAATTTTTAGATCTTAAAACGTACAATACACCTCAATGTTATTACATGTTACTCATTATTGAAGTATAAATGTATTGATACACACCTTAGGACACACTCCTTGTCCCAGTCACTTAACACCAACGCAAACAACGTTAGCACGAACATGGCGACCTTGTACATAGTAATTCGAAAATCAATTTACCATGCAGGAAAGTAACATAGGAAAATACATCAAAGTACATCACTTGTCAAAGAAAAGTTGTGGAAATCTCATTTTCTCCATATTTTCACTTCACATTGTCATTACATCATTGTCTCCACTGGGTTAAGGCATTTCCAACGCAGTGTTGTTTTGGCAGCCTTTTTAATTTTCGTCTTAGTCTTGTGGACGCAAATCTTCATCTTTAAAATCCAAAGCTTTTACTCACCCCAAAAATTCCCAACAATTTTAACTGAATATTAGCCGACTAGTGCAAAGGATTTAGACAGTCCAAATACAGATTAAACGGCACACTCTGCATGATGAACTATGTTAAAATGTACTTCCCATAACATAAAATGCAGATGTTGGCACCGCATACAAACTAAAATATTTGCCTGAATTCAGCACTCCATTTACAACAAAATGTGAAAAATAAATAATTAGTATATGAATAATTATAATAATGAGGCCAACGCGCTAAGCACTCGACTATGGTGGTCAAGTGCTTAGCGCGTTGGCCTCACATTTCTGAGATCGAGGATTCGATACCAGGAGTTCGCTTGTTATCCGCTTTGTTTTCTCTGGGCTCTCCCGTTTGCCCCCACATCCCAAAAACAATCCATGCTTGGTTAGGCACGTTGAAGACTTTAAATTGCCCCTACGAGCGTAAATGGTTGTCCGTCTGCTTGTTCTCTGCACTTGGCTACCCACTAATTCAGGGTCTCTCCCGTCTGTTGCCCGTCGTCCACTGGCATAGGCTCCACACCATCCGCAACTCTTGTGAGGATAAGCGGCACAGAAAATGAATTAATACATTATTTACTGAATGAAATTTTATATGTTAAAATAACTTGTTACAAATTATGTTTGAATAAATATCACTGTGACGGACTTTCAGGTACCGTTTCAGATATTGTGGCCACCAAGTTTGTGGTCTCCCAAAGGGTCAATGCATAGGGTTTTTTCTAATTATATTTGAAATATAGTAATCATATATACTTGCGCTGTTTCCAACCAACCAAGTTCCGTTATAGCCATTGTTAATCAAAGTCACCGGACACGAACAAACTAAATACAATGACTAAATACACGAACAATGACTAAATACACGAACAATGACCAAATGTCATACATTGTGAACAAATGACAAAGTATGTCGCATTTTTTCTCATCAGACGAAAACTTGGAATCATCTCATTATATTACAGTTAACCACGACATGTCATGTCATGGAAAAATGTTCGTCAACTAAATATTTTCGTTATCGTCATTGCTATCAAACACACTTCTCCAATCATGCTTATTAAAAGAAACAGTTTGACTACTGTTTTTTTCTTTTTTGATTTGATTTGAGGTCATATTACGTACTATATTGTGGAAAAGTTTTATCTGAACATGAACTGAAGAGCTAAAGACAGAAATGCATCAAAGTTATATTCTAGAACAAAACATCATTCTGCTATTTACTTTAATGAATGTATTACTTGACAAAGCAGGCCTGACTACATAGTATATCTCAACTCAAATGCTTCTAAAATGGAGCAAATTATGAAAGCTAAACAGAAAATGTGTGTGTTTGTGTGTGTGTGTGTGTGTGTATGTGTGTGTGTGTGTGTTGAGGGCTGATTACGGTGGGAGGGTTGAGGGTGATGCAGGTGAACAGCTTGCGAGGGCAAACCACTCCGCGGGCAGAGTCTCGCGCATCACTTGACAGCCATACCCAATGAAGGCCTACGCACAAGTGAACTTATTAAGCAAATGAGTGAACAAGGCTAAGGGGAGGGGGAGTGTTGCAGAACTGTGTGGCCATAGCTTTAATGACAGGTCTCTCTGAAAACCTCACTCTCTGGCAGTATCAAATGCTTCCATTTCATACTACATACTGCTCAGTTTAATAAAATTGCAAGATATGTCTATGTCTCCAAGGCTGACCTAGCTCTTTGTAAGGGTCCAATAAATCAGGAGGTTAGACAATATTTGTTTATTTAATTTTGGTCATTTGAAAATGATTTTGAGGCTCCCATGATGCCACCATTTAGAGAAGATACAAAGAAGAAAACCTTATGCAAATTGCTATCATAAATACTACTACACATGATTGACTTTACCTGTGTATATAGTGCATGCAAAAATGTATTCTAAAGAAGAAAGAAAAAGGGTGCCCAAATTTTTGGAGCTGGGTTATTGTTTTTTAATAAATATTACACCCTTTCTATAAAATACATACATAAATCCTCCATACCGTGTATCCCAACAAGGGTCGCATAGGGTGCTGGAGCCTATCCCAGCCAACAACGGGCAGTAGGCGGGTGACACCCTGAATTGGTTGCCAGCCCAACGCAGGGAGCACGCAGACGGACAACCATTCATCCTCAGAGTCATACTCAGGGGTAATTTAGAGTGTTCAATCAGCCGACCAGATCTTAAATCCTTCCCTTTGTGGAAGGTAAACCAGAACTTCTGCATGCAATATTTAGTCCGCTAAATATCAGAAAATGTGCAAAGTTGGTCAGTCTCTGTGTCATTCTTGCATTCTTCCCCTACATGGAACATCACATCAAGGTAGGCTACATTAATGAGGAAGCTAATTTTGTCTCTGGTGTCTTAGCACATCTTTTTGGTCTTGGACATGTTACAAGTTTGAGTCTTACTTATTGTATGGGGGTGACACATGTCCTTATGCTGCTAATGACCTCAAACAGGTGCATCTGATTCAGAATAATACATGGAGTGGAGGTGGACTTTTAAAGGTGGACATGTCTTTGAGGGTCAAAATTCTAGCTGATAGACATGTGTTCAAATACTTATTTGCATCTCTATCACACAAATACATCGTTAAAAAACATACATTATGATTTCTGGATTTTTCTTTTTTGATTATCTCTCTCACAGTGGTCATGCACCTATGACGAACATATCAGACCCAACCATGATTCTTATTGAACTGACTGTGACTAACTATTCATTGCTACTTATAGCCACAATTGGTGGTCTCTCAGCTAGTGTGTTTGCTAATTGAGTTAATCTTGACTGCTGTTTTTCATCCCCATATGTCTTCTGACAGTGTACCTTTCTAAACATATACTAGACTTACTCATAAAGTTAGATATACTGACCTTGGGATCATTTTTCATCTATACCAATACTTTAATTTTTGGATTATAAGGGAAGAGTATTTCAGTGTATGTTACTGTGCAAAGTACCATCACAATCACCTCAATTTGTCCAATATTTTTCTACACTTACTGATGAATACTTAACAACAATCCATTATTTTTATCAATTATGATTACTTTGATCCAATCCCATCTTAATGTTTAATAAACCTACTTTTCATGTTTTTGGGGATGTAGTAAAAAAACTGAGAATATTGCGAGGTAATCAATTTCATTCATTCAAAATAAACAGCAAAAAATAATTTTTGGATGAGATTGCAGACATACTTTTAAATTCTTGTAGGCCATTTCAGGTTTGTAACTAAAACATCTGAGAAAAACAGCAGTTGCGTATGATGCTTTGTTGACTTATTTTCAGTTGAAATACACCTGAGCCACATTTGAAGATTACCGACTGAAGACATCTCCAGTCGTAACTAACTTTCTTTTTTTTTCATTTCATCTTCCATACCGGCCACCCTCAAAAGGGTTGCGTGGGTTGCTGGAGCCTAACCCAGCGCTCTTTGGGCAAAAGGCAAACTATACCCCAAACTGGTTGCCAGTTAGTCGTAGGGCACACATAGAGACAAACAACCATCCGTACTCCCAAACATTCTGCCACCAGCAGGAATCAAACCCACGCCAGCCCACACTGAAGTCAGGAGAGTGAACCTCTACACCACGAGGCCCTTAACTTCAACTTTCTGAATGAAAGTTCTACTATTGAGACATTTCTCAACCCTTCTAAGCCTGATGCCTCATCTATTGATTGTTGTCATTTAGCCAAGCAAAAGGATTTATTCAGTTTCTGTCCAACAGGATCTTTTGGTATGTCGTTCCCAATGGTGGAAGGTTGAGAAGCCAGTCTACACTGTCTTTAGGCCTATTACTCTCACATCAGAGCTTACTTATAAAGAGCGCTTTGAACAGTCTGTTTTTAGGGGATCCGGAGGGCTTTTTTTCCTGTAATGGTTGAGTGGTTTCAGTCATTGCAGACAGTGATGTTTACAAAATTCTGCAAAGGCTGAGTTACAATTACATGTGCCACTTTGAATAACTGATGCACCATCTTTGATTGGAAAATAAGATTTTTTTTGTAGTTGGTGATGTTCAACTTATTGAAAACAGTAATTTAAATATAGTGTCACATTTTTACCAAAGATGCTACCCATTTTAGTGGTACTGAATGAATCTCAGAGGAATATGTTCCATTCTTGACCTGCTCTATGATGAATTGCTTAATTAATTATTCTCCTATAGTAGTTTTCCTAAAATGGGTGGTGTGGATGCTGGAGCCTATCCCATCCCAGGTAACTATCGGCTTTTGCTCTGGTATGTTCTGAGCCAGATACAAAGTAACTTTTAACACTCACAATCACACTTTTGGATAATTTCAGCTTACCATGCAGTAGAGAGGAGACTTGAGTAGCCGGAGGGAACAAACAGATTTGAAGTGCACGTACAATCAATATTTTGTTTCTATTTCTGCTAAAATCTCAATCATGGGGTGATTTTGACCCATGCCCATTATGCCGAGTTATTTTTCTCTTCACATGTAGTTTTTGGATTGATGTTTCAGTGTGACATGAGAAGACACTGTGTACATTTGTCAACGTCTTTCCCTTAAAATGGATTAATCTTATAGAGCCCAAAAGTTACAAACCGTATTTTCTCGCACATAAGCCGTGTTTGTAACTAAAAAAATTATGACTGAATCAAGGCTACGTCTTATGTGTGCACAAATTAGACTTGGCATGCATGAAACTGCAAGGTGACAAAGACAAAATGCCATACAGAAAAGATGAACAGATAAAACGCTAAACACAATTTATTTTGACGTCTATGAATGAAATCCGAGAACAAAATAAACTGTATCTTGCATAAAACGTGAAAAAAACTCACTTGTTCCTGCCATTGCTCACTCAGGACGCCTCCATTTGACCTTTTACGAGTAGTTAAACGTGCTTTGACTAGCCGGACGTGAGTAGCCTTGATACATGTGTTCGTAGTGTTTACCATGTCAGCACATCCCAATATTGGTTAAGGCTGATTGAAGGTTTTGCGGTCGATCATGAAAATACCAGGCTTGATACCTCCGTAATGTGTATCTCATGCTATTATTGCAACCAGAGCCTTGTTGAAAACTAGACCGCTACGGACCCACTAATTGGTTGTACTGCTCACGTGAATTCCTTTTTGAATTCATCCTCGTGCAGGCTACACCCTTTCGGAAATCCAGGAGACAACACTTTCGATTCATACAGTATCTCAGAAATAACACGTGCGATGATTTTTCTCAAGATTTTCCCTTCAATGTAACACATTTGTACTCCATATTAGAACCATGAATATCGAGGTTACAATTGTGAATCAGGGGGTGTCTTATACGAGAGAAATCGTAAAATTCAAAAATTTTAAGGCAATTTTAAGGGTACGGTTTATATGCGGAGGCGGTCAATATTGACATATTTGGTTTCAAAGAGACACATGCTTTCTCAAATGAGGCTCAGGTGTTCTTTAAACAAAACTCGTCTTTTCAACGGGCCTTGACTTTGATTTTTGAATTTGTCACTTTGACCAGAACATTCATATTTTACTCTAATATACTGATATCAGCACAACTAAGTGTGTTGATTTTTAAGTTTTACAATGTTATAGTAGTACCAACTAAATTTCATTGACACTAAAGCGTTTGTATTGTTGTGAAATGTAAATAAACTTGACCTGACCGATGTACGTGTTTCAAAAAAGTAAACATTAACTCAAAAGGGACCTTGAAAATAGGCAAAAGTTGCTAAAACTAGGGGGTGAATAAGGCAAGGCCATGTGTGGTCTTATATAAAGCCCAGATGGTCCAAAAAAAAACGTGACAGAGAAATTGAGTCAGTGACTGGCTGACCCCACAGCTTACAGGATCCAAGACCATAGGCCACAGCACCTGGGTGCAAATTTAAAGGTCATTTGAATTGGTGAACATATAATGAGAAACTTGAAGTTTTAGTTTTGCCCATAATATCAAAGTATATCATTGTTCGGTCGAGTTAGTCCCTTAGCCTGGAAGCAAACACGCTTTGTTTTGACATTACTACATTTACCAACCAATTTTTAACATTTTGCATTTCTCCAAGCAGTTTTTTTTCTTTAGTTTTTGTTGTCAAACTGTTTATTTAGTTGCATTTGTTGCATTTACACATATTTTATATGTACATGCAACGCAACCTAAACTAGTCATTGGGCTTGCAAAACCGGTAACTGCTGGTTTGTGAATAAAGCATACAGCTGTTTTTGTTTTGTAAGAATACCTTCCCAAAGCTGTATTTTATTGTTTTCTGTATTTTCAACAATTTCTATAAAACATGATAAATTAAACTCCCATTAAAAGTCCACACCAACTTAATTACCAGGCATACTTTTTTATATTAATCTCAGTCGCTGTTGTTGTTTTAACCTTGCCACCCTGATATAAAGTAGCAAGGGGTTTGTGTTTATTTGTTTGACAGGTCTAAGCCTCATTACAAATCTTGGAATCCAGTGTGAATGAGATTGGAATATTTAAATGATCACAAATAAAAAATAAAAAAAACAGTACAAATGGTTTTAACTATTATCAAAAAAATTGAAATCCCTCTAGATGCAAAATATTGTAACACTCAACTCTCTAACTTTTAGTCTGCATAATAAAACCTAAATTTGTGTTTCATTATCATGTGTTGTAAAAATGTACCTAATTGTGAACTTTGTTAACACACCTAATGCCTAGTACGTATTCGGTTGTTTAGTTTGACACTATGGCTGATTTGTCTGAGCCGAAACATAAACAGGGCCTCCGTGTTCATACATCTGTGAGTTTTTTTCTGATAGCCAACTGTGACATACAATATATATTTATTGTAGAAAACTAAAACATCAGACAGCTGCACTCTCTCTTTCTCTCTCTGGCTTTTTTTTTTTTTTCCAAAATCAACTTTACACAGAGTTTGTGCAATCTGTAAACTGCTGCGAGAGCACATCAACACCGCTGTGAAAGGTTTCATTCTGCGCAATCTCCTCACCAACACGTGTTTGTTCAGCTCCCTGGTTGCGCCACCTGCTCTAAGATTAAAGGATGCTCAAGACAAGACCTTTCTCTATCATCACACCCCCCCAAAGAACTTTGCCCCCAAAGCACAGAACTGTTTTTTTAGCGGCTGGGGGGCAAAATCCTCATCACATACCTAATATAAAGCTCAAACCTTTAAATTATCTACTTTTCTAATCTACGTTGGTGGTTAAGTGTATGTAACATGAAAGGAATATGGCATTTTTTTAGCCTGATTGACACTTCAGTATTTTCTTTTTAAACAATGTTCACTTTTTTCGGATGCTGATCAGGAATTAAAAACCACCCTTAGACGTAATGATTAATGTGAATACTAAACGCAATGTATTGCAGGCTTATTTAAAATGAAAAAAATGAGTAATATTTTTTTTGCCTATGCATTTCATATGCTCCACTGAAAAAAAAACAGATTAATGTCTGGTGACAGGCGTGCTAAATAATGGCTTATGGTTTTACAGTAGTACCTTGAGATACGAGCTAAATGCCGTTCTGGGATCGAGCTCTGTGAATTTACTCGTATCTCAAATCAATTTTCCCCATAGAAATGAACTAAATACAAATTAATCCGTTCACATCCTCTGAAAAAACACCAATATCAGGATATTACAATGGAAAATCTTTATTTGTTCTAATTCACCACCTACTCACCAAGTAACAAATACCTATCTCGACGATATGATCTTCAATTCTGAAATGTGACATTATTCAGTATACAGAAAGAAGGTAGCGCGGAACGCAGGGACGAGAGAGAGCAAGAGCGAGTGAGAGACAGACAGAGAGAGAGAGAGCGAGAGAGAGGCAGACAGAGAGAGAGAGAGAGAGAGAGAGAGAGAGAGAAAGACGGGACAGGAGAGAGAAAGTACAGGAGAGAGACTTGACGGCAACGCGTTCGTAACATAAACTTTAAATTTAAACCCCACCAAAGATGTTCATGTATTCCACTGCGGCTTTCGAGCCGAAACATCCTGGCTTCTCCATGCCTCACAACCTAGTGTTTGTGTTTTAGAATTATCGGACCAGCGACAACTCGCTTTGAAGGGTTTCGCTGGTGTCTTTTTCAGATGCTTGCTTTGGTTTCAAGTCCATGGAGATTCCGCTGGCTTTTTCGCAGATTATCGACTCAGTCGCACTATCTCCAGTAAAAAATGCAACCAGTACGGCCCGGTGCTCGTAGATATCTTTACATGAGGGAGATGCGGCCAGAAAGACAGAGTGATGCTGTTCATATAATCAGCCTCATACACGGCGAGCCGGACAACCGCATCGGGAATCATCTGGTAATGTCGTATCACAAATTTGACTCGTATCTCATGGCAAACATTTGTTGGGACACCCGTATGACAAGGCATTACTGTATACACACACCTAACCCACTTCAAATATTCTCACAACAATTAATTTTGATATATTTGCAAAACCCATGAATACATTCAACCTCCTGAAAACTCATGGCCCATTGATAGATAGTTTTTAAAAATATTCAGCACAGTTAGCCACATCAGATGATTCCCATGGTGTTGTGCTGACCTCTAACTCAGGCATAAGTTGCGCTTTACTGTTTGCGTGCCGCAAGTCATAAAAGCCTTGCAATAACCAAAGGAGGAGAGTGACACAGCTGAACAGATCAGGCCAGCTAGTTTCACTCAGGAAATTTTACTAGTAGGTTTGATGTTGATCTCGCATGAAGTGACTTGCCTGGACCATTAAAACAATGAATACTGCTGTCAACCAGAAAACATTTCAGCCAACTGTCCAGCATTATCGGTTTGTGCAGCAGGACAATGACCCGTCGGTGGGGTTTAAAGTAACTAAACGTTTTGGAGTGGCCAGTCAAAGTCCAGACTTAAGTTAAATAGATTTGTTGTGGTATAACCTAAAATGGTCAGTCCTTCCCCAAAAACCCAATATAAACGAGTTAATTGATTTGGCAATCTGAAAGATTTGATTTTGATAAGTATGTTCAAAATAGGCGAACTAGTGGTTAAAACATCCACCTCACAGTTCTGATGGTGTGGAGTTTGCATGTTATTAGGCTGGTTGAACACTCTAAATTGTCCTTAAGGTATGAGTGTGAATGTGAAGGGTTGTTTGTCCCATTGTTCTCTTAGTTGGCTGACAATCAAGTCAGGGTATCCCCTGCCTATGCCCAAAGTTTAATGGGATAGGCTCCATCACTCCCGTGACCCTTGTGAGGAAAACAAAAATGAAAAATAATGAATGAATGTATGACGAATGAATGATATTCCAGATGGAAGGCAGCAAATACTTCTACAAGTATACCTGGAGCTATACAGGAGGCGAGGAGAGGGTATCTGCTGGGTAATCTTGTAATCAGGATGTCAAGACCATATGCTCAGGGACTTGTAAGTTGTTGACATCACTTTAGATTCTGTCTGCTGCAGTTGATTCACCTCATACTAAACTTACAAATGAAAGTCCTTTCCTTAAGAGATCAATGAACAAAAATACTTGATTTTGTGGGTTTTCTCTGGGTGCTCTGCCTTCCTCCCACATCCCCAAAACATGCTTGGGACGCTGGTTGAACACTCTAAATTGTTATTAGTTATAGGTATATGATCGTAAATGGTTGTTTGTCTCATTGTACCTTGCGACCGGATGGAAACCCATTCACCTTGTATCCTGTCTATTACCCGTAGTTGGCTGGGATAGGGTCCAGCACCTCTGCAGCGCTTGTGAGGATAAGTGGATCAAAATATGAATGAAAGAATAAATAAATTCAATATGTACTTCTAAAATTTTTGAAATGCCTATTGCTTAACTGAAGCAAAATGTGCTTCCATCCTATCCCTCCCTTTTGACCTTTCAGATTTTATTTAATTTTTTCCTTTTTTGTTCATTTTATTGTTCTTTTTTTTCTCTGTATGCTCCAACCACCAGTTTACGACTTAAGACATTATGATTTAATACCTAGTGGTATTTACATCATAGTGCAACGACAGTAATCAAATGAATTCAAGTAACCTCATGGTCTTAGAGCAGTGGTTCTTAACCTTGTTGAAGCTGCCAAACCCAACCAGTTTCATATGCACATTCACCAAACCCTAGTTTAATGCAAAATAAAACATGATTTAAAAAAAAATAGATATATCAATTCCTCGCAGCACTGATTGGCCAAGCAATGTCACACGGTCATCTGCAGGCAGTGATGGTCAAGCGGGGCATGTTATCGTGAATAGACATGATGAGTCGATGTGTCTTGACCTCCGCGGCAGAGGCTCCACTGAACCCCTAAGACCAACTCACCGAACCCTTAGGGCTCGATCGAACCCAGGTTATGGATCACTGTCTCAGAGGTTCCTTCGGGTAACTTCGGTATGGCCAGGTTTGATGATTCCTGCTGGCGGCGGTATGATTGTGAGTGCAAATGGTCGTTTGTCTCTCTGTGTACTCAACGGCTGACTGGTGACCAGTCTAGGGTGTAGTATGCTTTTTGCCCGAAGTCAGATGGGTTGGGCTCCAGCAACACTTCCAACCCTTTTGACCATGTGTGGTATGGAAGATGATTTAATGAATAAACAAATTCAATTCACCAGTAATGTGTTTTTAAAATGCATAAAGCAATTACGTTGCTTACTTCTGTATGTTACTTGTTCACTGAGTTTTATGGAAACTGGTGTTTTTGCGGAATTTTGCCCAAACGTTAAACAAACAAAAAGGATGAAAGCAAATAATAATCCACTTGGCAGTGACGTCTCAGGGTGTAATACAATGGGTATAACCTATCCAATTTAACATTAATATGATCTGGCCTTTATTGTGATTTTGTTACAGAATGGAGCAGTTCCAGGTGAGCCGGTGAATAAGGATGAGAACTCTCGGAGAGGGAACTGGGGAAATCAAATTGAGTTTGTCCTCACAAGCGTTGGCTATGCTGTGGGTCTGGGGAATGTTTGGAGGTTTCCTTACCTCTGCTACAGAAATGGAGGAGGTAAGCATTTCATCACAGAAGTTATTTGACGGTTAGTTACGTGTGTTTTAACGCTGAGGTCTATGTACGTATGTGGTTATGAAAAAATATTTGAGTGAATCTTTTAGACTTGATGATTTCTTTAGTAGCACACGGGCTGAGAAATGTGATTTCTCATCTAAAGTGACAAAATCGTGTGCATGTTCTTGATTTCTGTATATAAAACCTGCTTGATTGTTGTTTTTTGTTTTGTTTGAACTAGCAGTTATACATTTTCTAGTATTTATTTCTGCTGCTTATTTTTCAATATAATAAACATATTGAAAAGAATTACTTTATTTGACTTTTAACTTTATTTTACTTTTAAGTAAATACACACAGGTCAAAATTGACCCTAACACCAAATATGTTACTTTAGTTCATATTATTGGAACAACAATATATAAAACTATGATAATTTAACCGCTGTGTTCTAATACCTCTCAGGAACGGTCTGGTGGCATAACAACCCTATAATTATGTGAATTTTGGGGTGCATGTATTAAATATTTAAAACGAGTATGCTAGAATTCTCTTGGGTCTTGAACGTCTTTCTTAATGATGACTAAATCGTGAATGTCCTTTCTTAGGTGCCTTCATGCTACCATACTTAATCATGTTGGTTTTCTGTGGCATTCCACTCTTCTTCCTCGAGTTATCCTTCGGCCAGTTTGCCAGTCAGGGCTGTCTGGGAGTTTGGAAGATTAGTCCAATGTTCAAAGGTTTGTGTGCTTTTAATGTATACTAGACTTAGATTTCCCGGAAAAAGAAACAACTGTTTGTACGGTTGACTTATATTTGTAGATCAAACAACTTGGAACCAGAGCTGGGTTTAACAGAATTTTTTTTTTTTTTAAATTCTGCTTTTAATTTGAATTAAAATATTTGGTAATAACCTGAGTATGTTTATAGATTGTTCCTGTGACACAAGCACATTGGCTGTGGAATAATATTTTGTTTAAAATATTTAAATCATATGAAGGTGTATTGGTATTGGTACATACGTTACTTTCATAAACATCCTCTTTCCAAAATACTAAATATTGTATTTCTTATGGTAGTACATTACTTTTGAGTTAAAATCTAGCTAATGCTACAGCTCAAGGGTAGAAGCAGCCGAGTTTAGTGCATAATTCATAACAGATTATTATATTTATCATTATTATTATTAATAATAATAAAATTATGGATGGTTATTATTAATATTAGTATTATTATCATTATTATTATTAATAAATGTATATTTTAATAACCAGCACATTGCCATGTTTGCCAGATAAAGGGAGAGAGATCATCCTGACAAATCAAGTTTTAACATAAGTGCATTATCAACCATTACAATCAAGCAAGATAGTTTTACTGTTAAGACAAACATTACTGTACATTTTATACAATTTAAACTGCATTTTTTTATATTCGACTAGAACATATGCTAATGATCTCAGTCTTCATGAAAAAAAATCCTGGAAAAGTAAAATGTATTTTTTTTTTAAGAGTAACCAACCTCCTACAATGTTTCAAAGTTTGCAAAGGATGTGGCGAATGTTTGGTAAATGTAAGGTCACTTCCTTCTGTTGTATAGCCCAAGGTTTTGTTTATCCAACTATTCATTTCAACCACTGAAGTCTCAATTCAGTGGCATGTCAAGAGCAATAACACACTTCTTTGGAATTAAAAAAAAAAAAAATGCATTTTTCGGCACAAAAGTGATGCTTTTTGAGTGATCTGCAATTTTGATCATTGTAATTAGTGCTTATTTTCTAAGTCTTTGAATGTTTGTAATCTATCACAATTTAGCACTTTTTTTTCCTTTGTTCTTCGGCAGGTGTGGGTTATGGCATGATGGTGGTGTCCACCTACATTGGCATCTACTACAATGTCGTTATTTGCATTGCCTTCTACTATTTTTTCTCATCTATGACAAATTTGCTACCATGGACATACTGTGACAACCCCTGGAATACACCTGATTGCAGTGGAGTTGTGTCTCAAGGAAACACCAGCATGGCTAACGTCACCCACAGCGTGGTGGATGGAGTCATTGAGGTAGTGAACCGTACCAAAAGAACCAGCCCAAGTGAGGAATACTGGAAGTAAGTCCCATCAAAAGACCATTTTGAATCTTGAATCATGTCTGAAACTGGTTTTGAATCACTGCTCAGCCCTTCCTATCTAGACCTTCCATGGTCTGTCAGTGCTTGTATGTCTACCAAAATGTCAAAGACATGTTAAAGTGAACACATTGTGTCCATATATACCCTCCAATTGACTGGTGGTTAAGGTATGTTGACTTGAGTAGGCACTAATTTTCCAAACATTTGAACAATTTCCTGCAACAGAAAGGTAAAGGTGCTATCTAAAAAGAGTGTGACTTGGTTGAAGTATGTTATCTGTGTAGGTTTTGACGGAAACAGTGCTTTCAAGTGAATTTGTTTTGTGATTGATTTTTGAGGTTTTGAGGGGACACCTTGAATGCTATTTGGAGCCATAATAGGATCAGTTATGCAATTCTTTTTTTTTGAATTGCAAGGCCCAACATGCACATTTTAGATAAGATTGGTTTCCATGTACTTTCTCTCCAGTGAGCATTTCAAAATTTTGATCAGATGCCTTCAAATTTAGGAGCTTTTATTGAATTTTGAACATCTTATTTATTAAATGATACACAGGAAGTTTTAAATAAGGGGCCATTTCAGGACACTTTCTTTTTTAATAAAAAAAGATTTAAAAAGTTTACAGAGGTGGGCAAAAATTCCATATATATAAATATTCTGATTAATTGAACATATGTTACAAACCTGACAAAACTACATTAAAAGTTATAAACATTTAATTCAAATGTTATTTAAATGTGAGCTTTTGGTGACAAAAAATTAAAATGAAACTGTAGTTGTGAAAAAGTATAATCTGGTCAGTATCGAGCAACACAGTTCAAAGGCTTACATAAAAAGGCCCATGCGTGTTTTTTTCCCCCAGACATTATGTATTAAACATTTCTGATGACATTGGAAACTTTGGAGAAGTGCGCCTTCCCCTACTGGGATGTCTGGCTATATCCTGGGTGGTCGTCTTCCTCTGCCTCATCAGGGGTGTCAAATCCTCTGGAAAGGTCAGTTAAACATCTTTGAATAAGGGTAACTTCAAGAGAGATCGTAGTTGGATCTAATGAACACAGACTGAGCAAGTCGACGCTGTTTTTCAGAAGTCATGAAGTTCTTGTGTTCATGCATTTGCAGGTGGTTTACTTTACAGCCACATTCCCATATGTTGTACTGACCATCTTGTTCATCCGTGGGATTACGCTGGACGGTGCCATCAATGGCATAATGTATTACTTGACTCCACAATGGCAGAAGGTCCTCGATGCAAAGGTATTTTTTGACTCGGCATTTAAGTTTTTGCATAAGAAGTTTATTTGCTTTGATCATGTTGTGTTTCTGTTATGGTTATTACACAGTCGTTTGACAAACTCTTAAAGACAATCATATTTTCAATTCTGAAATAGAAATACATTTTTGGTGAAAGTCATCATTTACTTAATAGCTTAAGAACATCAATATTTAGCGGTAGTTATAGTATCTAATATTAATTAAGAAATTAAGATTTATTGGTTTCTTTTTGTTATCAAGCCTGCTCGTAATATGCTTGTACCAGCCATGAAAAATCCAAACATCTGTCAGACTGGATTTTTACACACTAGTTAAATTATAGAAAATTGTCAAACAATTTTTAAAAATAAACTTTCAAGATGCACACTGGTCAATAAGTATTGAAATTGTACAACAACAAAAATTTACATTTTGCATCAGCGTTCTTAAAAAACAATGACATAACAGACGGACAGTATCCGGAAGAGAGCGTATGACTCAATGTAAAAAAAAGTAGGTAGATAAGAATACTTGTTTTGTTGGAATACAAAATTGAGGGTCAGAGGAGCAAGTAGGTCCCGAAGAACATGGGGTTTTACCATGAAAGTTTAGACCGGAGGCTGAACCACAGCTCCTATCACTGAGAGAAATGGGGAGAAACAGGAGAGCCCTATAAGAAAGCGTCTTTATTAACATCACCTCTACTAAATGGTAAATATATTACATTCCTGAGCACTGGCTCTAAAAGCAGCTTGGCAATTGAAAAACGAATAATTTATCATCTGAGATTAAAACCAGTATTTCTTCCTGGTGTATTTTCTGCTATGCCAGCATCCCCATAAACAGAAGCAAGAAGATATATGCGCTTAGTAACCTTACCGCAATTACAAACTATAATGTACGGAGCTATAGGAAGACATTCATTCATTCATTTTCTGCACCGCTTATCTTCACAAGGGTCTTGCCATACGCAGTTTCTGGGTATGATGACAATTAGGCTTTTTGTCGAGTCAATGATGATGGCAAAGCCTATGTCCGATTATTATTATTATTATTATTGAGCCTATCACAGACATCTATGGGCACCAGGTGGGGGACGAACTGAATTGGTGCCCAACCAATCACAGGGCACAAGGAGGCTGAAACCTTTCACGTTCACACTCAATTTAGAGTTTCCATCCAGCCTGCCTACCATGCATGTTTATGGAATGTGGGAGGAAACCATAACACTCAGGGATAACCCACGCAATCCTCGGGAGAACATGCAAACTCCACACAGCAATATCTAAACCCGGGTTTGAACCGTCGATCTCAGAAATGTGAGGTCAACGCGCTAACCACCCGTTCAGCGGGCTACCCTAAGGAAAAACAGTGGAAGCAAAATTTTGACAAAGTGGCAAAAATTGATAGGGTCTATTAGAAAAAGTGTTGGTATCAAAATCTGACAGACCAGATATAGTCTAGTAATTTTGGTTCCTGTGTCTCTGTTAACTATGGCAGCTAGCTCACATGGTAACCATCCAACACCTCTATATTTTAATGCAGTATAGCCTAAAAAACAACCCAATTGTCCCTCATTATTTGTCACTTGGTCAAAGCAGTCTTCATTAAAATGTTTCGATCAAAACAAAGGAATAGTGTTCGTGTTGTTACGATTTCCTACACAACAGGTATTAAAATTTTTCCGATAATATTTATTTCTTGAGAAAAAAACAACAACTAAAACACTGGTCGCCACAGAAATGTGAAAATAAATGGAAGAGGACGTATGACATCACCCGGGAGCAACTCTGGCAATTTGGTCAACAGTACAATGGGATTAAAGCATTTTTTTTTGCCTTTTTTGGTTAATTTTACAAAGAAAAGGACTACTGGTTGTAGTAGCTCAGTAAAGTTCAATCTATCTATTTAGTAAAGTAAGCCCTAAGGTGACAGTACAATTTTGAATAAAATAAAAATGACTGTTTTCCAAAACCTTTTTATTCCGTCATCTATTCGTTGTGTTTTTTCTAGGTGTGGGGCGATGCCGCTTCACAGATTTTCTACTCCCTGGGATGTGCCTGGGGCGGTCTTATCACAATGGCTTCCTACAACAAGTTTCACAACAATTGTTTCAGGTATTTTGAACTAACCAGAAATTTCACTTACACAACACAAGGTCTTTTGCTTTAATATCTACACAGATCCAATTTTAAAAACTACATATTTATACCAGTAGTTGTTATAAGAAATGTTAATCCTGCATTCTGGGTATAACAGAATTTTCTCTTTGTATTTTGTATTAATTTTGAATCACACCATGTCGAAGTAAATTGCCCTACTCGGCTACATGTTGGAGGAAGAGAGTTCTTTCTTCCTACTCGGATTCGATTAATTTCAGGTAGTGAGAATATTGGTTATCTGAATGCAGTCTGAACAGTCACTTTGAATGTGGGAGGAAACCGGGGTACCCGGAGGAAACCCACACAGGCCCGGGGAGAACATGCAAACTCCCCACAATGGACATGACCGGGATTTTAAACCCAGAACCACAGAGCTGTGGGGCTGACACGCTAACCACTCGCGCCTATATGTAGACATATGTATAGTGTATCTATAGAGCATTTTACAGCTAGTGGAGCCTTATATTAGTTTGTCTAATCATTTACTCATTAGAATTAATAACCGATAAAACACGACTTCTTGAGTCTAGAAATTTACTTGGAAAATGAATAAATTTTAGATCATAAAAAAAATATTTCACTTGTGTTTGGAGCAATGGAACCAAATTTGAGATTGGGTAAAACAATAAAGAATTGACTTAGCCTGGGATTTTTCTACTTCTATAACTCCACCTAAAGCAAAAGTAGTCAGAAATGAATGGAGGTAGGGAAATAAAAGGCCCAATTTACTAACACTATGTGGGTATCTGGGGAAAAGCTGAGAGGGTTCAAAGTGGGAACAAACTTGAATCTATCTGTGCACAAAGCTGTATGTACTCTATCCTAATTTGCTTCTGGGGTATCATTCTGATGAATTTCCCTACTGCTGCAACATCAATCGGACTAGCAAATGAGAAGCAGTGCAACAATCTGCGGTTAACCTTACTGTTTACAAAGAAGTAAAGTAGTCTCACAGTAGGTCTATTATTCCTAACGGTGGGTACAAGAAGTCTATAGGCACCCCTGTTAAATAAATGCCCGAAAGTAAAGTGGTGTGTTGTTCACTAGTTTGCCAAATTTGGATTATCTAAAAAAATGATATGTATATAGTGTGTAAGTGTGTCTGCTGTCTGTGCCCAACCATACTCCACTATGCACATTTAAATTCGCCAATGCAGTAAAAATACTCAATGTCAACAGATTTATGGGTGTGCATATTTAAGCAACCAGAGTATATTAGGTTCAGTTTTTGTTTTGTTTTTGCCCTGTAATAAAGTCTTAGTTTTTCTATTGAGTTGCAGAAATTAAATGTCCCAATAAAAGTCGAGGTTATTTGAAATTGTCATCATTACAAAAAAACTTTTTATATCTGTGAACATTTTAGGGAAGGCTATATCATGTGCTATGTTTCAAGTAAGTGCTTTATATGCAATGAATTGTGTTTTATCAGACATGTAATTACCGTCCAATTTATGTTTTAATGCACAGAGACAGTATCATCATCAGCATAACCAACTGCGCAACAAGTGTCTATGCTGGCTTTGTAATTTTCTCCATCTTGGGCTTCATGGCACACCACCTCAACGTGCCCGTATCAGAGGTTGCAGACCATGGCCCAGGACTGGCATTCGTGGCATACCCAGAAGCCCTCACTCTCCTTCCCATTTCTCCACTGTGGTCACTGCTCTTCTTCTTCATGTTAATCCTTTTAGGATTGGGAACTCAGGTAAGGCTTGAAAAACATTTTACCTATTGCCCTTTTTTTCTCTGGAGGCCACATAATATGTGAGTCACTTTTTATGTTGGGAATGTACAAAGGCAGTCTACAAAGTAATGACTACAGTGTTATTTCTTTTGTCAGAAAGAGACTTTTAAAATGATAGACACTGAACAAGAGACATATAAATGACATTTTCTCAATTTCATTAATTTGTTGATTTAGTTCTGTTTGTTGGAGACGCTGGTGACAGCCATTGTTGATGAGATAGGCACTGACTGGATCATGAAGAACAAATCTGTAGTTACACTGTGTGTGGCTATTGTAGGATTCCTCCTCGGAGTTCCACTAACAACTCAGGTAAAGATAAGATATTTACTACATTATACTAAATAAATGTAAAATTGTTATGTTTTGCTTGAATATCATTCAATTAGTATATGTTTTTGGCGAAATAATCAAGATCTCAAAAGGAGTCAAAAATAGTATCCATTTCTTGAGTGTTGATGAAGTAAAGCCCTTAATACTCTTCAGTCAACGTTATATTTGACTGTTTATTTTAATGGATCTTACATTATCTTTCTGCTTGCCCTTGACACTTTTGGAACAGAACCATTCTCTTCACACCCCCTGCTCTCTGTATGTGTCAGTCGCGTGCGGTCGATTGGTCGCCGGTCTTTTGGTCGCCGTCATTTGGTCGCCGTCTTTTGGTCGCCGTCTTTTGTTCGCCGTCTTTTGGTCGCCGTCTTTTGGTCAGCGGTCTTTTGGTCGCCCCGACCGCGACAACGGGCGACCAAAATACCGGCGACCAAAAGACCGACGACCAAAAGACCGGCGACAAAACAAGGTAAAACAACACGGTCTACGCATCAATAAAAGCCAACAATGCCGTGAGCAGTTTCACTGGGCCGACGTGTGAGTGTATAAGAGTTTGTATGTACATGAGTTGTCCCCTTAGGAAGGTACGTCCGTCAGGGTCTTAGCAAGTTCTCCGAAAAAAACAATAAAAGTCCGGGAAATTTGGAGCTTTTCTTTAGCCTAATAATTAATAGGGCATTAAGTATGACTAAATAGTAATTCGCAGTTTGTATTTAGGGAATTTGAGCAACGATTTAAATGGTAATTATCACTTACCTTCCGGGCGACCAAAAGACCGGCGACCAAAAGATTGGCGACCAAAAGACCGGCGACCAATCGACCGTGTACCTGTGTCAGTCCTCTGTCTCGTGAGCGGCAATCCGCTTCTTTCTGAACTCGAGATTACGGAATTAGTAGGTGACCTTAAAGCATTTTTGACCAACTTTTTTCAACAAAGACAGTAGGGAAAGGAGAGCCTGCTTTTCTGCCAGTACTCATCCAGCTGGGTACACGATGGATTCCTTGGGTGCCTGGAAGAAAGTGTGCCAGGCGCATATTTACATCAAGCATGTGGAAGATGCCAATCTGATTGAACTGATAGTGGTGAGATTCACGGTAAGTGGAGTTGGTGGAACCCAGACCCAACGTTGTTTTCAACGGACATTGGCGGCGTGCTCTGAATGGGATCAGCTGCCTAAATTGCTTGAGGGGTCTGCTAGTGCTGCTGAGGTGCAGATAGGAGAGCTTACCAAAGCTGGATATGGTGTGTGACCAGGCTGCTCGGATGAACTGCAAGATGAAAGTGGCACTTGACCTGAGAGGGATGCCAACTAGCCATGGAGAAGGAACCTGTCATCAGAGAGGCCAACAAAGACACGCAATTCAATGAAATTGAGCATTGTGGAACCCGAATAGAGTAACATTCATATTGCAACAGAACAACCAATCTAGTCTTAGAAATGTTTAACTCCTGGAAAGGAGTTAAAGCTAATCTGCGGCTCAGCGCCCCTCTACCCTTCCCCACCACAGTGGACTGAAAAACCCTGTGATTCATGACTGAATGTTCAATCTCCCCACCCTAATCACCAATGGGGGGATATGTGGATGTGGCGCATGCCATGTGAATCGCTGCGCCTACCCACATTGTTGTGACGTACCCTGGTCCAACCCTGTTCGTACTTTATATGGTGTCAACATTTTCATTTTGGTGTCTAGTGTATCTGTGCATTTGATGTCTCTTTTTTTTTACGAATCTCTCATTCTCAACCCGAAAGGTCAAGGGTACCCACCATCCTGTGACCGGACATTTTGTCGAAAGACGTTTGGTCCCCGGACGTTTGGTCAACCGGACGTTTGGTCGACCGGACGTTTGGTAGAACGGACGTTTGGTAGAACAGACGTTTGGTAGAACGGATGTTTGGTCGCCGGGTTCGCTCGCTGTCAAATTATGACAGAGAGTTTACTGTTGATATTTTGATATTAGGTATTTAGATATTAAACTCTCTCTCTCTCATGATTAAAATTTTGAGAGCTAGTTTCAACAGTAACAACCCGGCGACCAAACGTCCGTTCTACGAAACGTCCGTTCTACCAAACGTCCGTTCTACCAAATGTCTGGTCGACCAAACGTCCGGTCGACCAAACGTCCGGGGACCAAAGGTCCGGGGACCAAACGTCTTTCGACGAAACATCCGAGTACCCCACCATCCTACCTTCCCCATTTTTTTTCCATTTCACACTGTCCGAAGCGCTCTACGTAGCAAGCCGGCAGGAAGCTCAGCCTGTATTTCCATAATGTAGTATGTGATGTTTTAACTGTCTCAGTCGGGCTGTTCCTGGAACACGTTTTGCTACACTTGTTGTAATGACTTACAGAATTCATTCCATTATCATTGTGTTGTTGACCAAAGTTAATGTGATATATTTATTCATGAACAATTGGAGAATGTTCTGTCAGATAAGGAGAGCATATGAGAAGTATATCGTGATTATCCACTGCCATGTACATATTTTACTGTTGAGGAGAGCTGTTATGACACATTTTCTGTTCATGTCTACAGGCAGGAATCTACTGGTTGCTACTGATGGATAACTATGCTGCAAGTTTTTCCCTGGTCATTATCTCCTGCATCATGTGTGTCTGTGTCATGTATGTTTATGGTAAGGCTCGGAATCAACACACATTACAAGTGTTCTTAAAACTTATGGGATGATAGTGAAGAAGAAAAATGTCTTCTCCTGAAGTAGAAAGACTATGTGTAGTAAATATAGGTGCTCGTTGAATGCCAATACAAACAAAAACAAAATGAAATGAAAGGTTGCCATGACAAAAGTTCAGTGAATAATTATAACAAAAAAGATGGACGATGCTACGCAAGATGCCGGTAAATAGAGGGAAATATAACAAATCAAGGGCCAAAAACATTGAGCTAAGAAACTCAGACGTCGGCCTCCTTGTACCATAAAGTGAAAAAATTGGACACATAATAGGCACGTTCTAATTAAAACACACACACAAATTTAAACACTGAGATCATGTATAAAATGTTGGGTTTGATGGCCTGGTTTCTTTGAACATTGACAGTTTTTACATTGCTATCGAGAAGTCATTTTTGTGAACAGTCAACAATAAAAGTTAAACTTGAGTGATTTCTATAGCTTGGACATGGCTGAGCCACAACCTATAGTCCTTATCTTTGTAAAATAAACCAAAGAAGTGCAAAAAACAAGCATTTCGCTATTTGCAAGAAAGACAGAGTTGCCACGGACGGATGGTCTCTTCGTGCAATGCATTCTCTCCGTTTAGTTTCATTACTTTGGTAAATGTAATGTTTGGTACAATCTCATGTTTTGGGGGACTTAATTCCTCCTCTGACTCTTTCAATTTTGTATTCCAACTCGTCGCACAATAACATAACATAACACAAAATACTAGTTTAAATACTTATTTTCCATTGAGTCATACACGCTCTCCCGGATCCTGCGCAACACCGATGTCATCAGTTTCTAACAATGTTGAGCCAAACCAATACACATCAATTATTTTGATCGTACTATTTCAATAGTTATCTATCTAGGTGAGTTCTATAATTTATTTTTTAAGACTGTTTGGCAAGATTATATCATTTAACTATTGTGTAAACATGTGATAATGTGACATCATATATGCTTGTGTTTGGTAGTAGAGCAAATCGTGGGAAAATGTCTTGTTTTTGCAGAGTAGCCTAGTACATGTTGACAAGGACTTATACCTGCTCTGATGTGGCTTAAATTCTGATTGACTCTTGGTAAATTATCACTTGTTACGTATGTCTTCAAGGCCACTAGCTTGTTAACAGTTTTTCTTATTCCCAAACGGGTCCAATGAGGTTTGTGCTGTCATAGAAATCAAGATGCATTGCATTTTCAGTGTGCAACTACACATTCAAAGAAATATAAATAACATGGACTGTGTTTGCTTTGTGATCTGCCAAACTAACCTTTTGGAAATGGATCAAACCTAGATTTATGCTACTCATTATAACACACAGCACATTCATTATTTTGTTGCTACCATTTACGTTGTCACCTTAATTGTTTTTTTGCATGTATTTTATTTGAATTTTAAATCACTCCTTTCCTTCAGGTCACACTAACTACTTTAAAGATGTTGAGATGATGTTGGGGTTTCCTCCGCCTCTCTTCTTCAAAGTCTGCTGGAGGTTCATCTCCCCTGTCATTATCTCTGTAAGTAAACACTCACAACAAAACACCATCTACATACTGCCAAAGCATTTGAGGAATATGACCTATATTTTGAGCTAATCTGGTGGGCTTTGTTTCCAATTGCGACTTCAGCGCAAATCTTTCTGACGGGAAAGTCTGCAGCTGCTATCAGCAGAATTTCCCGAAAACGCATACAATGCTCGTCCACTAAGCTGTTGGACCGACCAATACATGTATTGTTGTGGATTACTGGTTAGATTCTAGGCCTATCCCTAACTCCAGAAGTCCCTGTGAACTACTGTCCAGGGCTGCCACTGATTCTGAAAATTTGTTCCCAACTACAAATATCTCTTAAACAATATCATTTGTTTTTTTCGCACTTTTACTGATTCATCTTTAATGTATCAATTAATCCACAATCTGTATTTCTTATCCTAATGAGACTCACAGGTGGGCTGTAGCCCATCCCAGCTAGGATAGATAGTTATGTAGTACAGCCTGATTTGCTTGCCAATCAGTTGTGCTTACCAACGTGTACCACACATATATATATATATATATATATATATATATATATATATATATATATATATATATATATATATATATATATATATATATATATATATATATATATATATATATATATATGTATATATTTATTTATTTTTGTTATATGCACCGCTCACTGATTTAATTCACTTGCTTCTCTTTTGTCCTCAAAGTTCATCCTGGTCTTCACAGTTATCCAGTACAAGCCTATCACCTATAATGACTATGTGTATCCTGGTTGGTCTTTGGCCATTGGCTTCTCAATGGCGATGTCGTCAGTGATTTGCATTCCCATCTATGCCCTCTACAAGATCTCCAGGTCCCCTGGGGCCACCTTCAGAGAGGTAACACAGTTTAAATTGTTATAAAACCTATTTTATCTCGCAATTGTTATGTAAATAGAATAAATGATTGAAGATTTTTTGTAAACTGAACTTTACCTGCTCTGATATTTAATGACTGATCAAAACACACCTTATTTCATTGGATATTATTTTGAATAAATAAACACCCATTTGTAGGGCGGCCCGGCGGCACAAGTGGTTAGCACGTCGGCCTCACATCTCTGGGGCCCTGGGTTCAAATCCAGGTCATGTCCATCTGTGTGGAGTTTGCATGTTCTCCCCGGGCCTGCGTGGGCTTTCTCCGGGTACTCCGGTTTCCTCCCACATTCCAAAGACATCCATGGTAGGCTGATTGGACACTCTAAATTGCCCCTAGGTATGAGTGTGTGTGAATGGTTGTCCGTCTCCTTGTCCCCTGCGATCGGCTGGTCACCGATTCAGGGTCAGCTAGGATAGGCTCCAGCACCCCCCGCGACCCTTGTGAGGATAAGCGGTTCAGAAAATTAATGAATAGGTTCCTTTTGAGATGGTAAGCCCCAAATGGTGTTGACGTGTCTGCCGGAGCTCTCCTGAACTTTCTTGTTCAAAAAGTTTTAAAGTGGCAATTTTTGGCTAGCTATACTTTTTTATTTTGTCTATTTGGTTATATATTGATCCTGTGTACCAACCAGAGACAAATGGCTTGCAAGTCTCTTATGATTACAACTTTCAAAGCTTCCTAGTGTGCACAAAGGATATCTAAAAATTACATCTCTATAGTTATACTATGATCTTGATAAACGTCTATAATATTTTCACTATGATATAACGTACTTGATGTTCATAAATATTTCACGTCACCAACTGATTTTAAATACAAACATGTTAGTTTAAGTACTACACGTTTTGTTAATGATGAAAACCCATAGTGACACAGATACAATATCAAAATAAGAAATGTACTGAACATTTACCAGTTAAAATCAGACATTGGTTTGAATCTTTTATAAACATATTTGCAAAAAATGGGGGGGGCTTTACACAAAAGATGGTGCCTTGAACTGAGAGACACAGCCTTAATTTCTTATCTCCATTTTTTGTTGATATGACTCATATTTATTTAATTCAAATAAACTCTTTAGCTGCTATTGATGGAGATCCAAACTATTTAAACTGAGAAAGTTGGCAGAGATTGGTTGTGAGGGTTGTAATCAGCAGAATGACAAGAGACTATATTTGAACACTTCCTGAATGATCCTCTAAATCAGGGGTGTCCATACCTGTCAACCTCTGCCGATAACTGCCCTTATAAATGATTATGATTCCCCTTACAAACCCCCAAAAAACCTTACAAACACCGTACGGTGTTTAAGGTTTTTTGCCACTTTGCACTAAATCTTCCTCCCTTTTTTGCTCAGCGGTTGAAGCATGCCTGTCGGGCACATCCCAAGTGGGGCCCAGCCTTGAGAGAGCACCGCACTGGCCGTTACGCCACCACAGCATCCGAAGAGACTGTAGAGTCTCGTCCATTCAAGGAAAAGGTTGAGCTGAAAGAAGAGCTAAGGGAGGAGGAGAATGAGAGGAAGGGTGACTTATGCCTCACCATCCAGGGAAGCAATGGCTCCACCAACACTCACAACAACCCAAATCAAAGTGCATAGATGCCATCCCCTCTCTGTCATCCACGACTGATGCCATCTCCCCTTTATCCCCTTTCCTTCCTTCTCCACTATCCACACCACACTTTCCCACAGTCATTTGTGGGGAACATCCCTTTTTGCTGGAGACCTTTACATATTGTAAAGGCTTATTTTATCCATCCCAACCTCCTATAGCTACCTGTGTGTTACCTTTAAGGGAAAAAAAAACAAGGCACAAAGAAAGAATAAATTGGGTCACTGTCCAAAAGAAGTTTGTATGTTTATGTATGTGTGTTTTTAATGTGTTGCACATAATTTAAATAATTCTGTTCCTTTTCCGTAAAGGTGTTTGTAAAACATGTACCTGTGTATGCCGTGTTCATATGCAGTTGAAGCTAAGGCAGATTGTAAGGCTGGTTGTGTTGGGCTTGTAGCAGCACATAGACATGTACTGGCCATCTTCTTATGGACCTGCTGATTCAAATTTACTGTATAAGGCTGGAGAAGATATAAATACGCACTAATTTACACAGGGGCATTCATTATACACATTTTACAAGCAGTGACCTCACGCAGAGTGACTACTTTATTGATTTTCTATTTCTTACTCATTTGAATTACCATGAGATATTGAAAACAAACTGAAGCCTTCAGTTTAGTGATTGACTGAAAGGTTTTTTTCGTTTCTTTAAAAACTCTAACCAGTATCCTACTTTTTAAAAAAAGAAACACATGAAAACATCAATCAGTATCCTACTTTCATACAAACAGGCAGATACTATTATAGCACACAGTACATCAACATTGAAACAAAAAAAGATATAACATGGTTTGCTAAAATTTGGAATAATTGTGGTTTGCCTTGTGGGACCTTGAATTAAGTAACTAATTGAAATATAGTATACAGTCCCCTCAGTCTACGGACCACGACTCATTGGATTTTTCCATGTACAGTATTAGAAGTAATCAGAAGTAGGATCTCTTCTTTTGTCTTCCAACAAACCTTTTTGTGTGAAATGCAATGTTGAGATGTGGATGGGTAAGAATCCTGAGCCAAGGAGATTGCCAGTGAAGGCATCATTGGGTTGTATATCTTGTCACATGTTGCATAGTTGTAGCCGTGCCCCCCATTTGGTGTGTTCTGTGTTCAAGCAAGTCTGCACAACTTTATCATGTTCTGAAGCTGTGATGTGATCTTTCAAGCAAAAAAATGCCAGCTTGTTTCCAGAACAGCCAGCACAGAATTGATCTTTTTATAATACATGTTAAATGTAGTTAAATAGTTTTGTACTAGAAGTATCATTTAATTATCTCACCTTTGATATAGTGTAGTCATTTATTATAACGGCAAGTGTTTATTTTGCACTTTTTTTAATCAGAATGGTATCTATTCTTACTTGTTCATTCAGATTTATTTTGGGACATTGTGAGATAATTTTTTTTTAAAAGAGTAAATGCATGGTTTGTCCTGTCACAATTTAAAAGAAAAAAAAGACAAAATCATAAGTACACTAAGTGTGTGTTTGTTTTGTATTTTTATCTGTTTTGTGGACACCTAATTTCCAGTGACACCAGTTTAAGTACTTTCATTTGTGCATATGACAATAAATTAGCCTATTCCATATTCACAGACATAATGGTCGAGTGAGCGGGTGCAAATTCATATACAACACTGGTTGAACACTCAAAATTGCCCCTAGGTATGAGTGAGGATGAATGGGAGTTCCCCGCCTGGTGCCCATAGTAAGCTGGGATTGGCTCCAGCACTCCCCACAACCTTTATGATGATAAGCAGCACCGAAAATGAAAGAATGAACCAACAGTAGAAATTTGAGTCACCAGTCAATACTTATAAATCAGCGGTGAAAATGAATGCCTCAAGATTTTAACACATGTTTTATCCCCATTGGGCAATTTTTCATTGGCAAATGAATGATTTTCTTCCTGGATCTGTCTCTGTACAGTAGTCCTTTGTGCTTGCAAGATTAATTCAACAGTGCAGTTGTTCAGTTTAACCACAAGATGGCCTATGTTGACACTCATGGCAATGAAAGCACAATTACTGAGATCTAACAAGCACACTTCTATTTCTTGCCTAGTTTTGTAAACAGGTATAAAAAAATAAAAATTTAAAAAAGCCACACTGTTCCTACTATTATTAATAGTGATGTTTAAATACTTCCAATTGATTATTCTAAATCAAGTGCTCTTTGGGACATATTTTGTTGGAACTGTCAAGTCTGTCATCGGTCAAATTTTGTAGGCTTTTTTAAAACATGTTCCCTTGTCCTATTTGTGCTAAATACACTTCTCCGCTAGCTCACACTCTTCTTACCTTTGTACAGCAATGTAAAAATGAAACGTGCCTGTTTATCTTTTCTTTAGTTATAATGAGCAAGTTAATTTCTTTTTTATTTGTGAATTATAGTTGTTTAATGTAGATGTCATGTGTCATGTGTACTGCATGTAGTGGATTAGCTTTTACTGCTGATTCTACATGTAGAGACAATTTAGTAGTAGTGTTAATATAAATGTACCTCTAATCTAAGGTTATGGTAATCAAGCCCATCTTTAAAATCTATTTTGAACTGAGAAGATAAGCAAACATATTTTATCTTTAGATTTGGATTATTTTTCATCTGTGTTTAATGACACTACTTTTTATTATTTCTGTTTATTTCCAGAAAACATGATTATAGCAAGCTGATATTATACGAGTATTGTCAAACAAAAAGCTTTGGATTGAAACTTGAACTACAGAAAAAATGGTCAGTGTGAGCTCTGCTATAGACAGTGGTTGCCGCATCATAACTTTTGTTGGTTTTATATATGTGTGTATGAATATATATATATATATATATATATATATATATATATATATATATATATATATATATATATATATACATACATACATACATACATACATACATACATACATACATACATACATATATATGTTCTACTTGTGGTAATATCTTAACATTGACAGTGGCCACTGACTACCACAGCAATTGCAAACCTTCAACCTGTTAAAAACTGAGCAAACCAAACACCAAATAATAATAATCATATTAACATAATGTATAACAGTAATAATTGATTCATGAAGAAAGATTCCACAGCTTTCAGGACCCATTTTTATTTTTCAGTATGTGCTATTTTCTGCATGAGGTAAATATATATACTGTAGTTCAGCGTATTATCCTTTAATGTGATGTAATGTAAAGTTTAAAAAAAAAGCACACTGAGATGTGGAAAGTTGATAATATTGTACAAAATTTGATGCCCTTTTCCTGATATTGTCATTTGAATTTACCACTAATGCAATGTTTATCTCCTGAAAACTTATTTTAAATGTTATTTTTTACAAGCAAATGAAAGAATTGTGTTTTGCTTATGATAGCAAAAAATACTGAAAGTGTGTTTTGGGAACTGATGTTTTGTTACAATGAGTAAAAAAGCACAATGGATCATTCAAGAGGAAATACACAGGAACACAGTTCTTCTGACACCTTCTATCATATCTATCTAACTACGTCTGTTCTTCTTGTTCGACAACCTTTAGGGCCAAATTACAATGAAATGTCTTAGTCCTGTCAGCTGTATATTGTAAAACTGTTAAATTACATTGATGAATAAAAATCTATTTTAAAGATCAGCATTTGTGTGTTTTTCTTGAATATATCATGTGATCCACATCAATTACATAGATAACATTCAATAAACAAATACTATCAATATGGCCACATCATATTACATATGACACTCAAATTGGACTGGATGTTGATTGCTGTCAAGGCTATGATGACTCAATACCAACTTTCCAAGTTGAAATGGATTTGATGTCGATAACTGTCAATAGAAGTGAGTTAACAGCTATAAGCAACAAAATAATCCATAGGTATAACGATATTCCAAAATATATGTAAGTATATTTACACTTTTGAAAAAAAATCTCCACAGCTTTCTATATCTGTTTCAACATGTCTGGATTTGACCCCTCAGCTATAATGTTAAAGGTGAGTAGTGCAATGTAGGCTGAATTTAAGTTTCTTCTTTGGGCCATATTCAAACATATTTTAATCATCGCCAAACCTGGGTAGCGGTTGTCGTTTGAACACCCCTGATAGGGTGTATAGGGGTGATGTTCGCTGTGAGCCACTGGTGACGTGCGTCATCACTCCCCCACCATTGTACCTTTTAATGAATATAAATGGAAAGGTATACTTTGGAACAGCTACAGATTGCCCTATTTCAGACTTCCTGGTTTAGTATAAACATCAGAGATGCAGTCATTTTAGAGCTTATTAGGGTGTATTTCTAACAGTTTCTCAAAATCCAGCCAAAATCAGAGCCACATTAAAAAAAACGTTCTAGCTTGTCAATGGCAATAATTTGCTCTGATTTACTAAGGTAAATGTTGTGTTTCAAACCATTCAGTCAGCTTTTGGTATAGCATACCAAGGTTTTTTTTAATAAAAAAATGTGATTAATAATATGAAAGTGTTTTTTTTAAGAAAACATTTTTGTTCTGAAAGTAGCCAATGTTTTTTTTGTATCCTTGGGCATTTCTGATGAATTCATGTAGAAAATCAAAAAATTCTAAAGAGTTCACATACTTTCTCTTCCCACTGTACAGTAAAATCAGTTTTTATTTTTAGTACTCTACCTTTTACACAGGCAACAAATAGGTTGATTTATGATTGTCCGACATCAGGATAAAAGATTGCACAGAGAACTAATTCATCTTGGCCAGCGTCTAGCCATCTGAATAACAATAACAACTACTTTCACCAACCTTATTAATAAAAGTGTCAAATTGCTGAGTCATATGCTACGACTTTGTTGGATACTTTATTGCAGGACCCAACAGTGTAGGTGGATATTTTCTGTGGACTTTGCTGATATATTCTGTTCTGTTACGCAGCAGTGGCACAGACTTCCCAGAAGTCGACATCTTGTAAATAAATGCTACAATGATCTTGAGGCTGCAGAAATTGCTTTCTGTCAGTAAATCTGAAAACAGTCAGGTTGATGTCCTCCCTATAAACAGATATACTGGCTTGCATGTGCACGCACATGCAAACACACAATGTAGTGCCACTCAACTGCTATGCATAAGAGACTGTGACCGGACGTTTGGTCGCCGGACTTTTGGTCGCCGGACTTTTGGTCGCCGGACGTTTGGTCGCGGACGTTTGGTCGCCCGGACCCAAACAACCGGTGACCAAACGTCCGGCAACCAAAAGTCCGGCGACCAAAAGTCAGACGACCAAAAGTCCGGCGACCAAAAGTCCGGCGACCAAAAGTCCGGCGACCAAAAGTCCGGTGACAAAACAAGGTAAAACAACACGGTCTATGCATCAATCAAAGCCAACAATGGCCCTGAGCAGTTTCACTGAGCGGACGTGTGACTGTATAAGAGTTTTTATGTATACATGAGTTGTCCCCTTAGGAAGGGACGTCAGTAAGGGTCTTAACAAGTTCTCCAACAAAACACAATAAAAGTATGGGAAATTTGGAGCTTTTCTTTAGCCTAATGATTAATAGGGCATTAAGTATGACTAAATAATAATTCGCAGTTTGTATTTAGGGAATTTGAGCAACAACTTTAAATGGTAATTATCAATAACCTTCCGGGCGACCAAACGTCCGGCGACCAAAAGTCCGGCGACCAAACGTCCGAGTACCATAAGAGACACTTCGCCATTATAGCCAACAAAAGGCATGTTGGAGGAAATTAGGTTTTCAAAGTATCCAGTCAGTCCACTGACACTGACAACATCTCCAAGTTAGGTCCACAATGCACAATTTCCAGTGTACACAATGTTGGTAGTGTGCTGCTTCCTCTTCCTGAGGAAAATATCCACTATACAGGAGAACTGGGTCAGTGCGACTCGAAAATGGAGCCAAAATGGCATAATGGCCACCAGCAGAGGATGGACGAGACTGGCCAAACAAAAGTCAGTTTTCTTAGCATTTGTTTTCGACCTCGTATCTACAATGCCGGGTGCTCAATTTTTGTTCTGGAGGGTTTTTCGAAGACAGACAGAGACATACAAGACATACAAGACCAACTGAGACTCAGGGTTATTACCATGTGGCTTTATTGCAAGAGCAACAACTTGATGGCTGACCACTGTTTAAATTCTTTTCCAGCAGGCAAAAGTGGGTGTTAATTTGAATATGAGTGGGAATGTCTCAATTTAAAAGGAAATTCCATAAATATGTTCTCTCCTGTGGCTAGCTTGTCCGGGCAATTGGACTGTCCCACTCACCTTGGGGTCAAGAGCAATGTTCCCTCTATTTTTTTGTTTGTCTGGGCAGAAAGACAACCTCCCTGAGCACACTGAGTACCAGTGTGAGCAACATCATCATTGCTCGCTATGGGCACACACCAGTATCACACCTGCCGTAAGCGGGTGCATGTCTACTACACATAAATTATTTAGTAATAATAAAATGTAATGATTAATATCTATGAATGGGCGGCCCGGCGGATGAGTGGTTCGCTCGTCGGCCTCACAGCTCTGGGGTCCTGGGTTCAAATCCAGGTCGGTCCACCTGTGTTGAATTTGCATATTCTCTCTGGGCCTGCGTAGGTTTTCTCTGAGTACTCCGTTTTCCTCCCACATCCCAAAAAGATGCATTATAGGCTGATTGGACACTCTAAAATTGCCCCTAGGTATGGGCCTGAGTGTGCATGGCTGTCCGTCTCCTTGTGCCAAGCGATCGGCTGGCCACCGATACAGGGTGTCCCCCGCCCCTTGCCCAAAGTCAGCAGGGATAGGCTCCAGCACCCCCCACGAGTTCAGAAAATGAATGAAAAAATATCTATGAATAAAACATCTTCATAAATGCCATTAGAATATGCACAAATCCGACTTAAATTTTACCTTATTTTACACATCTGTCCTCACTTCTCATTCTCGTTCAAATGACTTTTCTGCTGAATGTTGAGATAGTCAAGTTTCCATTTACATGCAATATTTTTCCATGATTTTGCTTTGATTTATTTAATAAGGGATAGCACATATTAATGAACATATTTATATTCATGCCAATGAACATATATTTGTAAGATTGTAGCTGAGGGCTAATTTCCATTTATAGTCCATTGTGTAGGTTGAAGACAAACGATCACACATACTAGACACACACGCACGCACGCACACAACCACACACAGCAGATTTAGACAGTTCTCATCTGATTTCGCCACTTGTTCTTCTATTTGCACAGTAAAGTATAAAGGAATGTATTAAGAAATATTAAAATGTAATTAAAAAAAAGATAGAAGGGCTGTAAAACATGAAAAACATAAGAGGGGACAGAGCTACTGCCACTGGCTGCCGCATGAACGCCATCATGAGGAAAGAGGAAAAAAATTTTTTTTTTTAAAAAGTGTGGATTTTATTTTGTGCGCACCATATGATTGCTGCTGCGCGGAGAAGACGAGAGTAGTGCACAATTGCGCACGCGTGCAGCTTAGAGGGAACATTGGTCAAGAGCAGTTTTATGATACTGGTCCCCTGCACACTGATTCCAGTCTCAAAAAAAAAACACCCGGGCCACATCCAGAAGTCACACATATGTGTGACCAGCTACGCAACCCAAGTAACAATACAAGCAAGAAACTGCCCTCTCCCCAGCCACTTCATCCAGCTCTTCTTACCCTAACCCAAGGCATGCCTGAGCAAGCCAGGAGATATAATCCACCCAGCACGTGGTTGAAGCACCTCACTAGGAAGCCATCGGGGAGGCATATTGATCAAATGCCACCTCATCTGGCTTCTTGATGTAGAGGAGCAGTGGCTCTACTCTGAGCTTTTCCTGGGTGACCGAGCTTCTCATCTTATCTCTAAAAGAGGTCATGGATATACTGCTAGAGAAACTTATTTTGGACGCTTTTTTACGGGATCTTGTTCTTTTGGTCATGATCCAATGATGAGGGTAGGATCATAGATTGAACGTAAATTGACAGGTCCTTCTTCACCACGACAGGCCGATACAAAGTCCTTATCTCTGCAAACGGGCATCGATCTGACTGTCGCTCACCTGCACCATTCTTCTTTCATTTATATAGCCGACCCCGAGATAGTTAAACTCTTCCACTCATGCCTCACACAGAGAATATTGGCCACCTTTTCCTGACTCAGGACCATGGTCTCGTATTTAGAGGTGGTGATTCTCATCGTGAGTGCTTCACACCTGGTTGTGAACCGGTCCAGTGAGAGTTGAGGATTATTTCTTACTATTAATTACTACAAAATATGAAAGAAAAAATACCAGAGATGCAATACTAAGGACATGTAACTAGAACCTCTCAATGCCTTGGGTGTGACTTGATATTCTGTCCATAAAAGTTATATACAAAACCAGTGATATAGGGCAGCCTTGGTTCAGTCCAACACTCACTGGAAACGGACTCGATTTACTCACGGACCAAATTATGACACATGTCATTTAGGGATTGGACCCCCTGTAGTAAGGGTTCCGGTACCCCATTCTACCGGGGGCTATCCTGGGGGACACAGGCGAACACTTTCCCCAAGCTCAGTGAGAGTTGAGGATTATTTTTTACTATTAATTACTACAAAATATGAAAGAAAAAATACCAGAGATGCAATACTAAGGACATGTAACTAGAACCTCTCAATGCCTTGGGTGTGCCTTGATATTCTGTCCATAAAAGTTATATACAAAAGCAGTGATATAGGGCAGCCTTGGTTCAGTCCAACACTCACCGGAAACGGACCCGATTTACTCACGGACCAAATTATGACACATGTCCTTTAGGGATTGGACCCCCTGTAGTAAGGGTTCCGGTACCCCATTCTACCGGGGGCTATCCTGGGGGACACAGGCAAACACTTTCCCCAAGCTCACAAAACACAGGTAAACTGGTTGGGCAAACTCCCATGACCCCCCATGAACCCTTCTCAGAGTATGAGCCTCTCCAGTATCCCCGAATAGACCTTCCCACCAGGGAGGCTGAGGAGTGTGATCCACACACTCCAGTCCCATTTTTAAAAAGGAAAACACCCACTCCTGTCGGCCAATCCAGAGGCTTTGTCCCCAATGTCTACACAATGTTGCAAAGGCGTGTTAACCAAGACAACCCCACAATATCCCAAGTCTTTCGAAACTCGAAGGAAGAGCTTTTTAACCACCTCAGTGACTTCAACCCCAGAGATAGGAGAACCCCCCTCAGAATCCTCAAGTTCTGATTCCACATGGGAAGTTGTGTCATTTCCATTACCAGAAGAAAAATAAATAAATCCCTAAGCCCACATTTACCACAACAGTTTTTTGTAGATTGTATTGTACAGGTCTCACAAATTGCCCAATGTTACTTGCCCATAGAGACTCATAAATTACATTTTAATATTAAAGATGTGTGTGGGTGTAACAACAACAGGATGATACTCATTGTAATACAACACAATAACATTTCTTATTGTCAGTAGTTTATATATATCCACTCTGCAGTTGTTTGACAGCAATATAGAAGACAGAGTAGGGCGTTTGCACAAGTTTATTGTTTGAGAAATCAAATATTGATTCAGAAGATTTTTTTTCTGCCATAAACCTTTTTTTATTTCTTACCAGAGAAACCACTATAAACATGAAAGGCCTTTAATAATTTGTAAAGAGAAAGCTTCTGCTCTACAATTGATTAAGTTCAAGTCTATTTGTTAAGCACAATTCAGACGCAAAGTAATTAAAACACTTTAACTGCCAATGTAAAATCACAAAACATAGGAAATAAATACAATCACACAAATAATTATATAGATACATTAAAACACACATAAATGAAAATAGAAAAACACCCTTACATGCCCTACTAACAGAGCTGTCTTTAGCCTGGATTTAAAAACTGACAAAAGTTGGAGCTTGTCTGACATCATAAAACAGGCCATTCCAGATTTTTGCTGCGTGAAATTGAAAGGCACCCTCCCCACACTTATTCCAAGAAATGGCTGTTTCTAGTCACCACTCCATGAGCTGCTCAAAATCTGAGATGGTTCATATGGTTTTAGCATGTTAGAGGTGTATTTACATGCAAAGACAAGTATTCAAACAGTGCTGTCTTGAAAAAAAGTCTAGTAGTGGACTAATATGGTCATAATTTTTAAATTTAGTCAAGACTAGAGCAGCAGCATTTTGAATGCACTGCAGCTTTTTCTGAGCCTGTTCAGAAGTGAACAGGACATTATAATTGTTTATTCAGTGGGGTAAAACATGTGCAATTATTGCCACTAATTTGCTCTGGACACTGACTCTGATTTTAGTAATCTTTTTTCTAGGTGGTAAAAAAAAAACTTGTACTGATTTATGTGGCTGTTGGATTTTATGTCTAAGTCCATGCTTACTCCTAGACTTCTAACTTGACTTTTAACTATGGAAAACATTGCCTCAAGATGACTGACAGCTCAGTGTCATTGGTTCTTTTGGCTGAAAAATAATAACACTGCTTTTTTATGAATTCAACTGGAGGAAGTTGTTTTGCATCCATACACTAATGTGTCCAATCTATTGGCCCATCTTCACTGACTTTAGACAGTAGATCTGAGTGTAATCTACACAGTTGTGGTAAGACACACTTTAGCTCCATTTTAACTCAGGCAATGGAAGCATGTAATGATTGAAAAGAGAGAGTCCACGTCACGGCCATTCAACCGTCTGGGACAAAAATACCAATTTGAAGAAAGTGCATTCTGTTCTCAAGGTAGAGTCTAAACATCTTAGGGTTTTGAGTGGATTTAGTGTTTCGGTTCATTTTGTGTTTGTGCCTTAGTGTGTCTTGTTCTTATGATTGCCTATTGATTGCAACTGTTGTCACCTACTCCTTGTGTGTCGTCTACCAATTGCCTCTCCTGTCACTTTCCTGTTCCTCATTGTCTCGTTACCCTCTGTCTGTCTGTATAAGCTATAGAGAATGTTGCGTCAAATTTCCCCGTGCTCTGCTTAGTCGTCTTTACCTGCCCTCGTAAATTTGGTTTGTGCTTTTGGTTTGCTACTTTGTCTTTGTTTTACTGATGTTAGCTGGTACCCGTTGTAATGGATATCTGCCTTGTTTTGCTTATTCCTACGTTTGGATCCCCAATTCTTTTGGAACTGTAATGGTACGATTGGACCAATTAGGGACCAACCGGGAATCGTTCAGCATCAAACTGCATTATGTCCCCCCTCTAGCCCACCTCCTCACCCTTTTGGAGAAGGATTTTTCAGAATGTGAGGAAGGCCACAATTAAGTAAACGTTGTCTCTTACACAGACTCCGATTTTTATTTTATGCCTTCATCAAGACCTTCATGAATCCCTTGATGTTGCCATTTTTGTCCTCCTTCCATCTTAAATGCAGCCTTCCAGTTCAATATGCTGTCATATACACATTGAAGGATACGGACCAGTAGGTCCTGAGAATTTGTCTTGACTCCAAAAGGTTGGGGAAACAGACCGTTCATCACCTTAATGGAAGAGTATTGATTGTGGTGCAGGACCACGCTACCCTGCTGCAATAGTAATGGACTTCCATAGAAATCACAAATGAAAAGCCGTCAGGGAATAACCAGGAAGAGAAAAACACTGTTGTCCTGCTTGTTTGCACCTATGTTGTTTGTGAGTGTGTCATTGTACATGTGCCATTGTTTGTGTGTGCACACTTGTGCCAGCGCTTTTTCATTCTCGATGGAGAACACAAAAGCGAAAGCACACTATTAAATGGTCCATTTACCATACATCTTATCACTTTTCTCATTACCTGCTGTGGTATTCGACGATTGAGTCAGTTTTTATTGTGTTTGTCGTTCTTTAGCGACATCGATCTAACATTTTTAGTGATTGTAAAAATGTTACCAGATATGAAATTGAGTGCAATTGCATCAAAGTACATTTAAGTTCTTAACATGGTAACATTAGAGGCAATATTGTTATCTTTGAACTATTTATTTTTACTGGAAAATAAAGTTACTCAATGTTTTTTTTGTTGTGTTGCCACCTAAACCTCTATATGTATTTACTTCTGGGCCTATTTATGGTAGTTTATGCCAATCATTCAACAAAATCCAAATAGCATAAATTGTCGTCCTTTGGAGAACATTTGACCACAATCTTGCTCTTCATATTTTTTTAGACTTCCTTAGACTTGTAGATTATATAGCAAAGTATTAGTAAGGGAAATTTATTTTTTTGCAGAATTTAACAAAACGTAATTCTGAGGGCCTTAGACCACATTAAAATGAGCAAAACAATTAAGAAATAGAAATACAAACAGAAAAAATAATACATTACAGTTACATTAAATCAGGAAAATTGTTAACAACAGTGTTTTGAGGCCTGATTTATGGAACTAACTGTTCAAGCACACAACAGACCTTCAGCTAATTTGTTTCAAAGGTGAGTATTGCAACTTAATGCTCCCTCACCCTGCTTGGTTCTTTTTCTTGGAAGAAACAATATACCGCTTTGAGACCACCGGAGTGTAGATGCTTCTTGCGGGTCAAATAAATCAAAAATGTATGTTTGGCCCAAGGCCATTAGATGTTTTCTAGATCAGCAGTAGAAAGATTTTACAGTCGATCTTTTTATTTACATGAGGCCAGTGTAAACCCTAAAATGCTTCAGTATATTTGTATTTCTAAGGACTCCAAGAGAAGCATTTGGGATTAGGTGCAGTTTCCTGATTGATTTTTCTGTTTAGACCTGTGTAATTACACAATTGCAGTGTTTCAATCTTGTATAAATGAATGCATGAATAAGTTTTCCGATGTCTTGTTTGGAATGTAAGACCTTTGATTCTGTTTTCAGGTTATATTAGACAGATTTAGTAATAAACTGTCAAAATTCCTTTTTTTGTGTATAGTAATGTCTGGAATTCTGGCTTGATTTGTATTAGTCACTGCCATTGAGGTAAATGAGTACTGATATTTGTCTTTTCCCTTTTTAGAACAGAAATAACCAACCTTGTCTTTCCTGCGTACAGCTGGAAAAGTTTCGGGCACATCCATTCATTGATTTGACTAATACAATGACACTAAGCGAGTATTGTCATGTGGGGTACTGAAATGTAGAGTAGTGTGTCTTCTGTGTATGTATGATAGAAGATGTTGTATTGTTCCATAATCTAAGTGAGAGAAAGTATGTACGTATAGATTTTAATATGGAGACCAACTGTGTCATTTGCGGCACTGAGATCCAGTAACCCCAGAATAGATGATTTGCTTGCCTCATTGTTCCGACAAATATAATTTAGACACCAATATGCACATATCTCAGTTGTATACTGAGGCCAAAATCCAGACTGAAATGAGTTATACATTTTGTTTTGCATTGTATAAGCTGGAATTTGCTCAAAATCCCTTTCAATGATTTTCCAGTTTATATTTTGGGCCCCAGCCCTTGGCAAAATTCCCTTAAGAATTGCCATTCTGTCTGTCTGCCATGCTCAGAATCGCCCTCCCATATGCACAAAGAATGATTTGCCACGCACAATTTCACATCGGGCTGTGGCTAATGCTAGTGTTACACTAATCCCCAAGAAAAGAAATGTTACTATTAGATTTGTCTTAGTTTAGGTTCAGTATATGTCTGTTGGTTATTGTATGGAGGGATTGATATATGGTTTTCAACGCCAGGGGGAGGATTAACAGCACTGGTGTAGATGATTGCCTTATCTGACTTCATGTTCTTCATGTCTTTTTCTTCCGGCTACAAACAAATAAAGATGTGTAATGCATTAAATTTTCACAGTCATGTCAGAGAGTATGTTACTGAAACCAATATACAGTGGTACCTCGAGATACGAGCTTAATTCGTTCCGGGACTGAGCTCGTATGTCGATATTCTCATAACTCGAACGAACGTTTCCCATTGAAATGAACTAAAAACAAATTAATTCGTTCCAACCCTCTGAAAAACCACCAAAAACAGGATATTGGATTGGAAAAAATGTTTTATTTCTTCTAATTCGCCATCTATTAACAAAGTAACACATAACTAGTGGTTTAAAAGTAATAAAATGTGTTTAATGGGACTAAAATTAGACAGATTTCGCGGAGGGTAGAGAGAGGGACATAGAGGGAGGCGGGAGGGGCAAGCGGGGGAGACTTTTTGCACCGGTGAATCGTAATATAACTTAAATAAATTTAAATGAACTTGGATTACGATGCAGACACACTCAAAAATAATTTTAATCTAACCTTACACTAAACTTAATTCTATTTTTGTTTTACATTTTTATACCTTCTCCTAGCCGGGTTGGCTGTTTGCCCCGCCTCCACCCTCACTTTCACTATCAATGGGCTGTTTGCTGTTGTATTTCCTTCAAAATATTCCGAAAATGATGCACACAAATGTCCTCAGAATAGGATAACGCACAACCACTTGCTAACGAGAAGTAATATATACTCCTCGTATTAGCGATCGCTCCGGCATTTGTACTGAGTGACGGGAAAAAACACTGAAAAAAATGCAACGCTCCGCCCAGTGCTCGTAGATATCTGTTATACACGAAAGAGATGCGGCAAAAAAGACAATGATAAACAACCTCTCATGTCTTGGCCACCTGGATTTCTCGTATCTCAAAAATGTTCTCGTATCTAGAGATAATTATTTGCTCAATATTTTACTCGTATCTCGAAATGCTCGCATGTCGGGGTGCTCGTATGTCGAGGTACCACTGTATTGGACTTCTTTGAGCCGTAACCCGCTGTTCTTTTGATCATAAAATACACCGAAGTATCCCAATTTGCTGTTGTTCACTTAGTTGTGCTGATATCAGTAACAGTAAATAGATCAGTGGTGGACCGTCAGGGCCTGCAAGGCCTTCTCTGCTGGCCAAAAACATATCTGAATCACAGACTGATGTTAATTATACTTTGTCCATGAATACTTATTAAATAATTCCAAATTGTCTGCCAGATTGCTTGAATTGCTTTTCCCCTGGTTTCGCTGCTTCCAGATGTGTTTTCATATTTAAGCATCTAACCAATCACATTTCAGCCATTAATTGTTGCCAGGGTCAGAAATCTGCCTTGAGGCCTTCACAATCAGTTCTGCAGGCTCTGCTGCATAAAACAAGCGTCGATAAAATTGTTGCTTTAACCAATCAGATTTTGAGTTGGCGACACCAAAGCCTTCTCGCAGGCTTAGGGATACGTCATTGCCTTCTCGCAGGCGTAGGGATACGTCATCGCTTTCGCCAACTATGATTGGCTAGTGATAGAGTGGACTAGCGAGAGCTACCAAACTGTATCTGGCGCGAGCTGCACAAGCAAATATATTGTTGTGTTGATTTAATAGTGGTTTTGTCAACCCGCAATGGCTGAAGCAGGAGGAGAAATTGATTTGTTTGCAAATTTACTTTCAAAGCCATTTTCAAGATGGACTTTTCAAGAAAAGCTCGACATCATTAAGAAAGGTCGGACAACTCCGAAGCAAGAAGGCCTGTCACAACCGGGAACGGACATTTGCAGCCCTAAATCGAATAAAAATGTACTATGCCAGAAATAAGACAGGACAGGCTCGACTACCAGCATTAACTTCGATGGCGATAGAAAATAAGGAGGAAAGAAAAGAGGATGGATTTTTAGTGAGTAAAATATGGCTATATTCCTAAATAATATTTCAATTGTATGAGGTTATCATTGATGCTTTTTTCTGTGTCACAGCTGTAGCTGCAGTAAAGGTTTTATAGCCATAAAATAGTTTTTGAGGGTTGGATTGATTCAGATATAGAATTGAAGGCGTCGGTTTGAAATTACCGGCCTGCCACTGGATTAATGAACATTCATATTTTACTGTTACTGATATCAGCACGACTAAGTGTGCTGATTTTTCAATTTTACTGTAGGACCAACTAAATTTCCTTCACACTAAAGCGCTTGTATTGTTGTGAAATTTAAATCAACTTGACTTGATCTACGGACATGTTTCAAAAATGTTACAATGAACTTAAAAGACACCCGACGGGCTAACCACTCAGCTGCCGACCCACCCTGTTAACAAACACATTTATTTGATTTATTATTGCCAGATGAGAAATTATTTATGTTTCAATCGATATGGTTGCTTTAGTTTAGATTCAATGCAGTAATCAAAGTGTGACTAATTTTGACGCATTACAGATAAAGACAGCAAAGCAACAAGAGGCAGAACATCATATTTTTTCCAAATCAGGAGATTTAAAGTGGGAAACTATGCCTATTTAAGTCTCCCTTTCTAATAGCATGGTGACTCAATGAATGGAAAACAACTTGTTTGCAAAGTTTATGGACCAGTTTATGTGCAAATGCAGTTTGGAAAGGACCCCCCTTGCATACAAACACGTGCTGCGTTTAGGAAACTGAGATGTGAAGATGAAGGACTGTATTGTAGACATTTGAGTTTGATGTTAATTATTCTAATGTGGGTCAAAACAAACTCCTGGGGATAGGAGGACCTCATTAATATCAAGCTCGAACTCACACGCTGTACTTCATGCTTAACTTCACAAGACACAATTATAAACAAGCTGTAAATCCTCAGGCATCTGAACCTTTTTATACAAAGCAACACACCAATCGTGAAACATCCAACCGATGATCAAATGATGAATCTATTCTTTATCTGGGGTAGAGCTTAATCATTTTAAAGTCAGTGCAAGCAGAAAGTCTTTTCTTGGCATTGGCAGGTTTTTCACAGTGAAGCTTGTGAGTCAGTACACTCCACATTGGAAGGAATGACCTATATCGTCATTTAAAACTATATAACATATAAAAGCTATTTTCCAATTACAAAAAATGCTTTACTGATTAAAGAAACTAGTTTTTGATTGATCAAAATTTTTATTATGAGAAAAAGAATGGAATGATTTTCAAAATGAACCACGCTGTAATTCTCACCTCACTCACCTTCCATACCGCCCATCCTCGAAAGGGTTGCGGGGGTTGCTGGAGTCAGTCAGTCATTGGGCACACAGAGAGAGAGACAGACAACCACTCACACTGCCACTGAGTGTAACAAATAACTGAAGAAAAGTTTGGGTGCGCGTTATACACGAATATTGGTGAAACAGCCCGTTCTATTGGCCGGTGCTGAAGAACTCAAAAAGAATGGAATCACTTGTTTGGTGAATCTGATGATGATGAATCAGACTTTGAACAATTTTAAATATTATCTCATCTAATTTTCTGAACCGCTATATCCTTATTAGGGTTGTGGGGGTGCTGGAGCCTATTCCAGCTGACTCTGGGCCAGAGGCGGGGGACACCCTGAATCGGTGGCCAGCCAATCGCAGGGCACAATGAGACAAACACCCATGCACACTCACACCCATACCTAGGGGCAATTTAGAGTGTCCAATCAGCCTACCATGCATGTGTTTAAAATGTGAGAGGAAACCGGAGTACGCGGAGGAAACCCACGCAGGCCCGGGGAGAACATGCAAACTCCCAGGACCCCAGAGCTGTGAGGCGGACGCACTAACCACTCGCTCCACCAGGCCGCCCATTTTAAATATTTTGATGATGAATTAGACTATAAGGATTTAAAATTGTAAATTCCATTTGAGAATTGTGTTCATACTGGTAGTTTGTTTTACCAGGTTTCCGTACCATATGTTGTGAATAAATGTTGTCATGGCGACATGTGTTCAGCATTTGCCAGTTACCGGTACCGGTGAATCCTTGATGTGGGCTGAGAAAAAGTGAAAAAAAATATTAGACCAATTTTTAGTCTCAAATTATGAGTGCGTGTTATACACGAGTGCGTGTTATACTCGAATAAAAATGGTAATGAATATTTTAAGATCAGTTAATGAAAGCATGTTCTTTCCAATACTATTTTTTTTATCAAATGCATGGGGAAAAGGAGGTTTTGGAACTTAAATAGCTCAAAATGACTGCCTGTTTGAACTAATTTCCTATATAGAACAGGGACTGTCTCAATGGAACATTAATGGCTCGTGAACTGATGAAGTAGACTAATGGAAAAATGATTGAAGGAGCTGCTACTAAGTATTTGCCTCTGGGAAAAAGATTTCTTTCAAACTCAATATTCACAGAAAGATCCCTTTAGAAGACAACGTACATTAGAAGCAAGATGAAGAGTTTGGCTGCTGCTTGCTGAGCTCATCATAGATGGTTGTTTGTGTCTGTGCCCACCAGTATTCTGGGCAACAGCCACATCAATACAGAAAAAAGTAGTTCTACGTATTTTGCATATCGGGGGTAATCGGTACCACAGGCTATGAATTGTTATTTCTGCCCATATTCTGCTAACTGCTCAACACAATATTATTGAGCAACAAGGTTCTGCATGACATAGAAGACACACTGGTTGCGATAAATCATTATCTAGTATGCACACTCATTTTCAGTGTGAATGGAGCACAATAGCAAGTCAGTCAGGCAAGGAGTTTTGCATCTGTAGGCACCAGCCAGGCAGCAACCTTTCATAATTAAAGACCACATCACAGTCTGTGGTTTATTGAATCCTTTCTGCATAATTTCTTCATTCATAACCACATTATGAAATGAATTTTATATATACAGCTGGTGGGATGTCAGTCATGTTGGTATTATTCTTAATGTCTAAGATGTGTCCCAGTTTTTCATTCCCTTTCTACATAGTATTTGAATTTAGCTGACTTTTATCGTCCAAAATGTTTATACAGTGGTACCTCGTGGTACGACATGCTCGTGGTACGACGAAAATTTCGATCGAATAATTCGCCCGAGATACGATCAAAATTTCGAGATGCGACCAAGCCAGGTGGCCATGGCACTGTCTTTTTTGCATCTCTTTCATGTATAAAATATATCTACGAGCACTGGGCGGACTTTGCATTTCCCCACCCGTTTTTTCCCCCACGTTGGTCTACATTTACATACAAGGTAAACAACAATGGATCGGCAGAGTTTTGCAAAGGAAAGATCTGGAATACACTCGATAATCAGACATGGGGAAGCGGCAAGTTCCAAACAACTCTTGATGCGTTCGTTTTGAAGACTCCGGCGGAACGTCCGGGTGGGGTCAACCCGTAGAACTAAGGTAAAAAAGATTAAAACAAAATTAGAATTCAGTTTTGTGTGAAGTTACATTAAACGTTGAGTGTCTGTATGTATTTATCCAAGTTAATTTAGATTTGTTTGTTCGTTTACGAGTGCGTTGTTGCCGTGGATACTATTAAACCACTCGTTATTTATTACTTTGTCAATATATGGCGAATTAGAAGAAATAAAACATTTTTTACACGAGTGCGTTGTTGACGTGGATAAAGTCCCCCGAACACCTCCCCCCGCCTCCATGTGTATGTCGCTGTCTATATCCCCGGCGAAATGCGTCTAATTTTACTTATATTAAACACATTTTATTACTATTAAACCACTCGTTATTCATTATTTTGTCAATATATGGCGAATTAGAAGAAAGAAATAAAAAATCCAATACAATATCCTGTTTTTTGTGTTTTTTCAGAGGGTTGGAATGAATTAATTTGTTTTCAGTTCATTTCAATGGGAAATGTTCGCTCGAGTTACGAAAAGCTCGACATACGATCTCAGTCTCGGAACGGATTACGATCGTATGTCGAGGTACCACTGTAGTTCTTCATCTTCACGTTCCATTTTTGAAATTATACATTTGACCAAATAACTTATTAAAGCAGTTGTACAGCTCAGTCCCAACATAATTTGACAATGCCTGTTCGAAGGAGGGGGTGTTTGGGGGCTGAATATGGGGCATGCTTCTTCCTTTTCTTAATGTGGATTATCGATTTACTGTTTCACACAAACAAAGAGTAACGCTCCAGGTTGCGTGGGATATATAAATCTCTGCTTTCAAATGAACGAGGTGCGGAGGGGGTTAGGAGAAATAATGCAGCCCACCCCCTCTCTTTGACGCTGGGAGAAAATGAACTCAATACAAGCTTATACACTTAGGTTCGTTATAACTGCAAGATAATATCAAATAGTCGACAAGATAAGAAGGCAAAAGGAGGAAGGAAGGAGGAGGGAGAGGGGGAGGATGCAAGAGTGAATCGACAATCTCCAGGACTGACGTCCGGCTTTGGCGCACATCAGCTGCTTTCTCTCTGCGTTCCAAAGGACAAGCTCCCACTGTGCACTGTGTGGGATATAGTCGCCAAATCAGGCAACACAACAGTGCTGCCTGCACGGATTTAAACGGGATTTTCTTTCCTCATCAAGCCTGTTTTTCTTGGATTTTAAGCGAGCATCTCTACACGGGGAGAATCGGTAGGTTACAGTTGTATGGAAGTGGCATGGGAAAGTGTTACAATGGGACAGATTCAGACGGTGATGGACGTGTAATAGGATCGTTGAGCATTCAGTACCAACTGAACAGATCTGATTTCCCCCGGCTTTATATTATTATTATTATTATTATTATTGTTGTTATCGTGAGTGTTATTTGTATTATTTTTGTTATTGTAATTGGCATGTCAAAACTACCCTGTGCAATATCACAATATGAGGAAAAATCTAAATTGCAAGAATTAAAAGGAGCAAACATATTTTTCATTGACAAAACAATCAGAAATAAGTGTACAAAAATATTTTATCTTTAGGGTTAGGCTACTTGTCACTTGGCTGGTACCCTTTTGTACCCTTGATACTATAGTATAATGATGCAGGTAAACTAAAATCTTTGAACGATTTTCAAGCTGTTGCAATAAAATTCATGATATATGCAATGTGCCTGGGTGCAGGTTAATTGGTGGTCTTTCAATCTTTGAAATAGAGGAAAGAAAATGTTGAACTACAAGCAAACTAATTCAAACTTGTGACATTTTTTACTGTAGCAAATGCTACCAGCCTTAATATATACATCCAATGACCTGTGTTAAAAGCAGCCGTGCCTTACAAAAGTAACCCATGAGGCAAAAATAAAATGTATTGAACAGCAAATGGATCTCATTGAAGCGGTTTTAATTGTCAAAAATGTTAGAGCAGCACAGTGTTGTGCTCAATCCATAGCCTTTATAAATTGATGGGATTATACAGAAATGCAGACGGAAAGCAAAGTGCAATTTAGGACCCTTGGAGACAGTAAATGTTCTGATAGAAGGTCATGTTTTCTCATTCTCAGCATTAAGTGGTGCCATTTCTTGGCTAATGTCACCGTTGGTATGCATATGACTCTTCTTAATTGCTATTCAAGACATGGAGATAAGGCCAAACAGTAGGCCCATGGATAGGATCATGTTTATATAACTCATAAAATGCATGGAGGGTGGAATATTAGGGGGCAAATCGGTTTTATCTAACATGGACAGATCGTTACTGCAGACAAGTTGAACACTTATGCCCAGAGATGTCAACATTTTTCATGCAGCTCTGTCTCCAAGGCAGTGATAACTGAAATCGATGATAGCTATATTGCATGAAAGGCCAATTCTCCAAACATTCAAGTATGAAAAGATCAATTCCTACAAGAATGGCAATAAGGAGAAAACCACTTTTCACCGTTTAAGGTAGGCAGCATAACTATTCAGAAGCTAAATGACAGTATTAGTTGATCTATTGAACTATTCAGAAGCTAAACGACAGTATTATATGATCTACTGTATGTTTTGCAGCTACTGTTATTTCCTTGGCAACCTGGAGGTTCAATTCATTTCGACTCAAACTACTACTGAGCACAGTATTGTTCTTACCATATTCACTGAAATGCTGTGGAGTGTAATGGAGTTGCCATTGCAGAATAGGTTTCTCTATAACTTTTGGACAAACATTGCACACGCTTCAAATTGCTGTTTAAATAATGGCTGCTCTGTCAACAGAGAACACATAAAGCCATATTTATAGTTTAAATTCAGCTAGTTGATACTGCACAGCAATGCTTGAGCTAGAATAGAACCAGGAACGTATATAAATTGGTCAGGGTATAAAAATGATAGGGATTTTTTGGATTTTTCAAAGGAGGTGGATGTAACCTCCCTTCATCTATCTTCCATCCTGTCAGATGTCATCCATCAATTACAGTCAGAAACGCTGCTGCTCTGACAACGATGAGCACATAACAACAGGACAGATGGAGCCGTGTGCAACTCCACTGATGAAAAGTGGGAAGAATACAAGAATACAGATCTTGTTGACCCGCAAATTCTAGGGAGCGACACATAAAAAGAAATTGCTTGTCAATCATTTTAAATGAAAAAGGTTCTCTATGTCAGAGAAACTTGAGGGATTTGACATTTAAACAAAGAAAAATCTATATCACTAAGGCGACTGTGAGCTCTCTTTAAAACATAAAAAGGACACTTCAATTATGGTTCATATAATGTATGCTATTCAAGATCAAATTTCGAAAGAGATGGCGACTCTAGATGAGCTCAGAACAGTTGACATTTTATGATGTATTCTTTAAAAGCATATGGTGACGAGAACATTGGCGTACTGAAAATATTGCATGCCTACTTGAATGGATTGTTTATATGTCAAGGTGTTCGGGGGAGTCATTCATCAAGACTTCAGCGACACCTTGTCTTAGGTATAACAATTTGCCAAACAGACTATAATACGTGTTGTTACTGTTCAAAGGTAAAAAACTTTAGTCCATATAACCTGAAGAAAGCTGTTGAATGAAATGAAGTTGCTGGAATCTTTTGAAAAACAACCCCTTTCCTTGCTCAAACCAGCCTGCAACATCAAGTCAACATCATTGACAATTAGGCTTTTGTTGTTGATGATGACGACAGGGCCTATGTCCGATTATTAAGAACAACAACCATAGCTAATTTATGCGGTTTAACTGGATATACATAGGTCTAGTTGTGGTCCCATTGCTGCCGTAATTGGAGTTTGTTTTTACATTTTTCACATTCAACGATTAATGAAGGTTAGGTTCCTGACTGCTGAATGAAATCATTGATCACATGAGTGAAACATTGTATTCGTCAGTTGAAATTGGTGAAAAACATGACCTCTTCAACATAGTACACATTTCTTCCTCATAAAGGATACATAATAGAACATTGTGGAACGTGGTCCTTTTTTGTTCTTTCAATTTATTAAATTAAGCATTAACTATATGAGTTTAACTTGGTGTAAAAGGGTACAAAAATATTGGCGTCCCGATGGTAGAGTAGTTAGCACATCTTCTTTACTGTTCTGGGAATGACGGTTGAAATCCCGTTGGGTTTCGATCTTGCTGTGTGGCGCTTGCATGTGCCTGTCTGGGTGTAATCCAGTTCCTGGTCACATCCCAGAAACACGGTGGTAGGCTGGTTGAACGCTCAAAATTGCCCAACGTATGATTGTGAGCATGAATGGTTGTCCGTCTCCTCGTGCACTACGATTGGCTGTCGACTAATTCAGGGTGTCCCACGCCTGCTGCCCATAGTTGCCTGGGATAGGCTCACGCATCCCAGTGACCCTTGTGAGGATAGGCAGTACGGAAAATGAATGAATGTGTAGAAAATATCTTTCTATAGTTAGTAACATACACTAAGAAGATGCCTGCTTTATCATACAAGTACCTCACTCTTTCAGATAAAATTAGACAAATATATACTGTATTTTCTCGCATATACGCTGTATTAGTCGCAAAAAAATGATGACTGAAATGAGAGTACGGCTTATATGGGCACAAATTAGACTTGACATGCATGAAACTGCAAGGTGACAAAGACGAAACGCCATAACACAAGACAATGCGGCCAATACGGTCATTAAAAAAATGTATCTTGCATAAAATGTGAAAGAACTCACTTACTTGTCCCTGCCATTGCTCGCTTAGGGCGGCGCCATCTAACCTAGGGTTGGCAAACTAGACCGCTACAGACACATTTCCTGGTTCTACAGCTCACGTGACTTCCATTTTGAATTTGTCTACGTGCAAGCAACACCCCTTCGGAATGTGCAATACAGTAGACAATCCTTTAGACTTCAGGGGTGGGCAAACTAGTCCACAAAGGGCCACAATGGGTGCAGGTTTTTATTCCAACCCATAAAGAGGACGCCTTTTCACCAATCTGGTGTCCTACAAGTGCAACCAGTGGATTGCAGTCAGGCGCTTCTTCTTGTTCTGCAGAATCTCATTGGTTAATGTGTATGTGCTGGATCGGTTGGAACCAAAACCCGGACCCACAGCGGCCCTCGAGGACCAGTATTCCCACCCCTACTTTAGATTCATACAGTATCTCAGAAATACCATGTGAGATTATTTTTCCTAAGAAGATTCCCTTAAAAATTAATACATTTGTACTCCCTTTTAAAACCATGAATATGGAGGTGAAAATTGTGAATCAAGGGGCGTCTTAGAAGAGAGAAATTGTAAAATTCACTGATTTTCAGGCAGTTTGAAGGGTACGGTATATACGTGGAGGCGGCTAATATGCGAGAAAATACAGTAGTATATATTTTTAAATGTTTATTTTAGCTTTTAGGTCTATAATTTCAATTTGTCATATATTAACTATAAATTATTGCATTAAATCAATCTTGACTGCAAAGTAACAGTGAAAGTACTGTTTTTACTGGTTGAAAGGAGCACAGACACGACTGGTGTAATATTGCACCCGCAGTAACAAATCAAACACGGGGGTTTGTCATCCCACCTCGCCTTGGCCTTAGTATGTTTGTGGACGAAAGGATACCGCGAGACAAATAATTTAACACGTGTCAGTCAGGCCACAGGGATGAGTGATCAGGAAAGAAAAAGGTCAGAAAAAAGGGGATAGAAAAATGATGGAGGCTTCTGGAGAAACCATCGAGCAACTCCAGGAGTGTGAGAGTCACAGAGAGAGAGAAAGAGAGAACAAGAGTACTAAAACAGAGACAAAGTTTCAGCTGCAAAACAAGTGGTAATGAAAGGGAATTTCAAATTTGTCTCCTGGTCATCCCTTAGTTCTTGTGAGTAATTTTGCAGATGGAATGACATCTTGTAATTCTATGGAGCTTTTTGCCCAAGCTCACAGGAAGTGTATTCTTGGCTTTTGGGTCCTTTGAGCTGACTTTCTCTTCATCATTAGAGTTACCATAACAACAGATGAGGCAGACCAGCAGCAAAGGCAACACAGAGACATGAACTTTGTTTTCGCCCTAAGCGCTGTGGCTGTCAGCTAAATTCTGAAGCATCAACATCTTGCCTACACATTCCCTTTCATGCTCACACTCATACATACTCATTTTATCCTTTAATTTCCAGTGTGTGAATGTTTACCATTGCTGCCGTCATCATTGGAGGTGTGATTATGCATTTGAAAACAAGTAGAAGATGGAAAATTGTTTGCCAGCCAGGAACATAATATGAATTTTGAAATTATTTTTAAAAATTGGATCATTTTATTAGTTCGTATTATAATTTATATGAATAATTTAGCAATACAACTGTGTTCATTAATTCGTTTAGCATGATTTTCTCTTTGGTTTTGGTTTGTATGCTGCTTAAAATGCAACAATGAAAGAATTATGTTTGAAAGGTATGATAATAAATGTAAATGAAACTTGAAAAGCTGTACAGGCCTTCGGATAAAGTATTTTTTCTGTCTTTACATGCACTTATATAATTTCCAAGTTACAAATGACTTGGAATGAATTAGTTTGTGCACCACTATATGATTGCACAAGAAGCACACTCAAATTACTGCCTAAAATGTAATTTTGACCTTTCGGTCTTAAAATCTCACTTCCTTTGTTCTTGTTCTTCTTGGGGAGGACCCTCACTAAAATTGCTACCCCTCTGTTCTTTGTGGACAGTTCAGGATGAAATTTGGGGCGAGGGTCAAAATTACATTAAGAATTAAATTTGCGAATCAAACGGCTGATTCATTGATGACTGAGTGGCTAGCGGGCACCTCACAGTTCTGTGATCAAAGGGGTTGCTGGGAACTTAACCCATCTGAATTGGTGGCCAACCAATTGCAGGTCACGAGGAGACAGACAACCGTCCACGCTCACACTCATATTTTGGGGAAATTTAGAGTGTTCAACCAGCATGCCATGCATGTTTTTGGAGGGAGAAAACCAGAATACCAGGAAGAACATGCAAACTCCACACAGGAGGACCGACCTGGGATTGAACCCAGGACACCAGAATGTGGTTTCCTCCCACATTCCAAAAGCATGCATGGTAGGCTGATTGGACACTCTAAATTGCCCCTAGGTATGGGTGTGTGTGCGTGGTTGTCCGTCTCCTTGTGCCCTGCGATCGGCTGGCCACCGAATCAGGGTTTCCCCCACCTCTGGCCCGAAGTCAGCTGGGATAGGCTCCAGCACCCCCCGTGACCCTAATAAGGATGAAGCGGTTCAGAAAATGAGATGAGATGAGAGATTTATTCATTTTATTATTTTATTTATTTTATGACAAAATGTTGCTCTCTTCTTAACCGAGCACAGCTTTACAAAAGGTGCCCCATAGTGGCTTTCCCTTATATAACTTTAACCTCAAATCCTTCTATTACAGGTCACACTGTCAGTAGACAGATACAGTTGACCTCATTTTTAATAGCAAATAACAGAACTCGATGCAAAAACATTAAAAGTGGTGAGAGCGGCTTAGCTAACAAGCATCTGATTGTGCAGATTACGCATGTACCATAGAGGATTACTGAAATTTAAATGAACAAATGGACCTCTCCCTACTGAAATCCCAACATCAGGATGACAAAGAATGAGAATACAAGCTGGAGTATATATGAAACAGAGGAACAAATACCATAACAAATTGTACAAATTGCCATCATCTTATTTTTGCATTGTGTTGTGCAAGTATCCAACTTTACTAAGAGTACTAACGCAGCAAGACATCTTTTGCCTTGATATTTTGCCATGCATCCAGATAATTTCTGTGCCAATTGAATTGAATTGAATTGAATGCTTTATAGTCATTATACAAGTATAATAAGATTTAAAGATTTCACCAAGTAGTGCACAAATAACAACAACAAACAGACAAAAAAATGATAAATAATAAATAAATAAATTTGTAGTCCAAGTGAGATCAGTAGAGGAAAGCGCCTTTGTTCCATCTGAAGTCCAAGTTGAGTTCCATAGTTTTGGAGACGAGCGCCAAGTTGTTGAGAGTACCACTCGCTGAGTCTGTGGACTTGACAACAAACAAACTAATACATAGATAATCAATATTTAGTAATGTTAAATAAATAATCAAAAAATATATAAATAAGTGGTCAACATATTAAATAAGTAGAATAAGTAGTAGTAATACATTTTTAATAGGTCTTAGGTGCAGAACTTGATTTGCGTATGTAGTACCAAAACCGGAAACCGTGGATAACCACCCAGATCCGAGCACTCTTCCGGGCCCGAGATGCAGCCTTCAGACAGGGCACTCTACAGCGCAGCTCGTGCCAACCTGAAGAGAGGCATTGAGGCTGCCAAAGCAGACTACAAGGGGAATATAGAAGGGCAACTTGACGACGAGGCAGAGCACACAGACCCTCACCAACTACAGAGGCCAAGCTGCAACTCCTGCGGACTAAAATGCGGCACTGGCAGAGGACCTAAAAAACTTTTTTGCTCGCTTTGAGTCCCAAGCCCACCACCTAGTCACACCACCTCAACATCCAGTACATCTCACACCAAGCTCGGGAAGAAGCTCCACCCCAGTCATTGTGGAGGTGGTGGATGTGAGACGTGTGCTCCGTGCAGTCAACCCCAGGAAGGCCACAGGACCGGATGGAATACCTGGCAAAGTACATTAGGCTTGTGCTGACCACCTATCACCAGTCTTCACAGACATTTTCAACCTTTCACTAGAACAACCCTCCATCCTAGCCTGTCTAAAATCGTCCACCATCACAGTACTCAAGAAGTCACCCGCCAACAATCTGGGCGACTACCGCCCAGTAGCTCTCACACCAATCATCACTATGTTCTTTGAAAAACTGGTACTAAAACACACCCTACCTTCCATCCACGACCCGCATCACTTTACATATCGGCCGAATAGATCCACCGAAGATGCAATAACCTTCGCTGCACTGAGCCATTGTCTACATTAAGGGCTCGGGTAGCTGACGCCTGCCCCAAATGACTTGGGGAAGAGATGCAGTACACCCTGAACTAGTCTTGGGTCAGGAGGGAGAGCACTCAGACAATAAGAGTCAGCATAATCCAAAATTTCGATACACCAGCATAGAGTACAGTACAGTAGCTGTTAAAGTCAGTGTATACTTTACTAAATTCAGTAGAATTGACTCCACTGAGGCACAATCCGTAGTTCTTTTCCTCGTAAAATTAGTCAAATAAGCGCAAAGCACAGTTCTAATCCCAGTTTAAAGCCGCAACGCCAGATTCAGTAACCTGAAGGGATGTAGCGGAATGTAGGCTTTTATGCGCGTTGCGGCCTCATTCATTTATTTTCATTGCTGTGGTGGCCAGGGTTTTAGTTTTCCCCAAGAAATTCAATCATTTTACCGGAAAAAATATTAACACGTGTTGTGCAGGAAATTGTTCCAATACAAATACTGCCTCTATTTTTTTTCTGTCCGACCAAACGTTGAGCTGTGTGGAGAGCACATAGAAGAGGACCAGCCGGGGGGAAGTTACCTATTATGTTGTTTTGATCAAAATATTTTACTGAAGACTCCTTTGGCCATGTGACAAATGATGTATTGTCAATGAAGAGTTGTTAACTAGGACATGGGAACCGAAAAAAAATAGGGTTTAGTTGAGGCTTAGATGCTTAGATTTGACATGTCCAGCTCTCTTTTTTTTCTCCCAGCCACTTATGCTATGTTGTTTGAACTCGTATGTTACAATCTCCCTGGAATCATGTTCTTTAGAATTTATTAACTCCTCTGGCCCACTTTAAATTTTGACTCGTCGTACGATGAAGACGAGTCTCGACTACACTTTTCCATCAAGTCATATGCCCTCACCTAAATCTTTACCTCTGATTTCGCTATTGATTTAAACTATTTAGAGGACTTTGTATGCATATCACACGATCTCAATGTTACTGCTTTTCCCAATATAGGGCTTCCAAACAATAGTATTCAGGGAAGATGCATACTATCCCCGTGTATATTCTTAGCCTAAAGCATTATTGGAATTTAAAGCAATTCAATTCTCTCTATTTTTCTCCCCTCTCTTGCAGATGAATAGAGCGTAAAATGTTGACTAAAACTTTAAATGACAGGCCAAGGCCATGCTTAGAATTACATTTTTGTACTTGGTCTATTCAATAATTATAATCCTCTTCTTTCTGAGAGCAGAGAGTTCTCTCTGATGACTGACCAATTTGCGTAGGCCATATTAGATCACTGTAGCCAGGCTATCCATATAACTCTTTTCATATTAATGTTATCCAAACGAAATATAAATTATTACTCATTCTCTCACTAGTCCAATTTTTCTTTAAATAAGATATGGGCTACAATATTACATTGCTGCTCTTAATTATTGTGCCACTACAAATAGGACTGCTTAATATCAATTTAATGAGTAAGAATATGATGAAGAAGAGCTGAAATGTAAATCATATAACCATGAAAACCAATAAACGTTTTCACAAAACACCTTTTGCAATTTCTAGTGCCCAAATTCATCTCCGCTGTTCAAATAAATGGACATGCAATTACTGTGATCCTTCACCACTTCGCGCTGAAACTCACAAGCATACTTCCCTGTCTTCCGCTTGCCACTTAGAAAATGGCGGAAGATAGTGGACTGTCACTCAACTTAGCACCGAGAAAAAAAAAAGGCAGAAAGCCGGCGGTGCCAGTCATTTTTATCTGAAAACAGAGGTTACTGGGTGGCCAGGAGCCTTTGTGAGGGTGGATTTTTTTCTCAAAAATGCGAGCCGCAGATGCCATGGCACTCATTGAAAAATAGAGCTCGCTCAGCGAACTGGATGGCAGGGAGCATGGTATGTCAAGAACAGCATTTAAATAATACCTAAAGATTAGAACCCAATTTTTTGAATATGTAAACAAATAATAAATATAATATTATACCCACCACAATAATACAACCACAACTTCAAATTATAATAGGCACACTGACAAAAACTCAAGAAACAACTCCGTGACAAATGAGGGCGACACAAGAATCAGGAAGTCACCGCCAGAGAATCGACAAGGGTCATATCTTGATTCACTAATTATTCATTAACGTGATGTCTCCTCGGCTAAACAGGACGGCTTCAAAGGCATGCTAGCCTTGCACATACATGGAGCCACTGCAAGTGGGAGCCCAGGAATTCAACTACATGAAAATTCAAAAAGGAAAATATCAGACACAGGAAGATTGTTGTAATGTCTCTTGTGATGCATTTGCAGGTGCAAGAGCTGATGCGTACTGCGCCCGAGACTGAATAGGTATCAAAGAAGTGACCCTGTGTGCATGTTGTGAGTGAGGTGAGTGGCAAGAGAGCCTGTCTTGCATGCTAAGTCCAGAGAGGGCTCTCAAGAGGAACTCTTTTAAATACTGCTTTCTCAAAGTATCTGCACTTGAACTACGCTTGATTTTTTATGAGTTGGACAGCTTTACGTATCTTGGAACAGTAATATTCTTATCAAAGTGTTTCGTAACCTGAAAACTTTCTATGTGGAAGCATTCATAAGTAGAGGTACCACTGTATTACACACAAAAAAAAAAAATCAGTTTTAATGTTTCCACTTACAATATTTTCATATTTGCACAATTTTTTTCTATCAAACTGTACCAAAATTACATATCAAATCATTGTCTTGAGAAATTAAGGACCTCTGGGAGATGAAGACTTAAAAATGGACTGATGCTGATGATTTCATAGGCTCAAGGGAATTACTCCATGGTTCGTTGGCAATGATGGTAGAAGGACAACACTTGCCAAACTAACTCACCAATCAAACTGAATAAGGAGTACAAGCCAGAATTGGTGGATTCGGTTTATCGCAAGTTCCGTATAAAGAAATGAGCGACTACTGGTGTGTGGTGCCTTTTCATCTGCCTCCTTACATTTTGCTGAGTAGCACAGTGTAGTCTCCCAGATCGATTTATTCTGCATTTATTGTAATCACCGAAATCTGGAAATGACCTATGTTCTTGAGAGCAAATGAGTGAATTCATTCTTCCAAGAGAAAGGCAAATCACCATATTGTGGTTTGGAATCATACTTAGTATTTGGCCGAATATATTTGACCATTACAGGTGACAATAACCACATCCAGTTAATCATTATTTGTACATGTATCTTTGTATACCATAAAAGTCAATGAGCTAAACCAGGGGTGGCCAACTTCGGTCCTCGAGAGCCCCTATCCAGTCTGTTTTCCATGTCTCCCTCCACCAACACACCTGAATAAAATAATCGGGATCGGTGTGAAGCTTCTGGACAGCTTGCTGATGAGTTGATCATTTGATTCAGGTGTGTTAGAGAAGGGAGATATGGAAAACACACTGGATAGGGGCTCTCGAGGACTGGACTTGACCACCTCTGATTTAAACTGTTGGTTATGACCTTGTAATAAAATCATTGAATGTGAGTGGTTAGTGGCCGTGGTAGTTATACTTCAAGTGTACAATACATTTTCATGCTTGTTTTCAATTACAGAAGAAAGGACATGTGACGCATTGAGTTTACATGTTTTCTTTCCCCATTTTTACCAGCACAACTGCAGTTGTTAATCCACCATGGTCTGCTGGCTGTCCCCACTCGTCTTTGTTATCATCGCTACACTTTCCCAACCTTTAGTGGGATGTCCCTCTGGTTGCCGTTGCTACAGTCTCACTGTGGAATGTGGCTCCTTTGGAATCAAAGAAATTCCACAAGATGTCCCCACGTTCACTGAGGTCAGTTGGCAAGTGTAATTGACAGCAAATCTTTAATAGCATCTCATTAATATCTTATCTTTTGAAATCTCGGTGATCCATGTTCTAATGTTAAATTGATATCATTGAGGATAATCATTTTGACAGAACCATCTTGGGTATATGCCTGAGGAAGGGGCAATCATTGATTCTATCCCAGAAAGTGAGCCTCTGATAATCACTCAACAAAAAAAATAAAAATAAAAAGCCTTTATTGTCATCATACACAGCTGCCTATAACGAAATTGGTGGTGCTACTCCACAAAGTGCGTTTTCCCAGTAAAAAAAACATAAATAGTAATATAAAAGTATAAAAAGTCACATCTCGGCTAGGTAAATTCTAAAATATTGCACAATCTAAGATATTGCACATTGTTATTGCACACCCCGAAGTTATTGCACTGAAGGGATTGTGTGTCGTGCTAATGCAAGTTCAGAGTCCTGATGGCTATGGGAAAAAACTGTCCTTAAGTCTATTTGTCCGTGCTTTGTGAGACCTGTAGCGTCTGCCAGTGGGCAGCAGCTGGAAAAGGTTGTGGCCAGGGTGGTATTGGTCCCTGACAATGTTCCTGGCTCTGCTGAGGTAGTGAGGGCTGGCAATGTCATTCAGTGAGGAAAGTTTGCCTTGCAGATGTTAGTAAATAACGATAAGATTGAATAAACAAAACACCAAACTGGAGAGCATAGTGCCGCTGCACCCGTGCCGCCATCTTGCCATATTAGGCAAGAGGTTTAAAATTCACTCATTCATTTTTCGTACCGCTAATCCTCACATGGGTTGTGAAGGATTTTGGAGTTTATCCCTGCCAAGGTTGGCCAGTAGGCAGGGGAACCCCTGAATTGGTTGCCAGGCAATCACAGGGCACAACATTGAGACAAACAACAATTCTCACACACACGCTCACACTTAGGTAGAGTATTCAATCAGCCTATCATGCATGTTTTTGGGATGTGGACAGACACTGTAGTACCCTGCAAGTCCGGTGAGAGTATGCAAACCACCACCACCAGGGATTGAACCCTCGATCTCAGAATTGAGAGGCAGACGTGCTAACTACTCCTCGCTGTGCTGCGCCGTGTTTAACATTAATGGGTCTTTTCATTATAGATAACTTCAGACACTCAGCATTAGGGCATGTGATGAATATTGATGAATTAGTTATCGAGTAATTTATTCCATTAACCTCAATCATAAAGTCTCTCTTGTTACACGTTATATTATAAAGCCTCTTTTCTTTTTCTCCCATAAGTATAGTTGAATTAATACAAAATTTGCCCATTTTGGAGCAGTTCGATCATCTATTTGTTCTGATTTGCATTTCTAATTTGAAGCAAATGAATCATCTTGGTTGGAAAAAAATCACTTGTAGTTGACAATTTGAAATGAAAATATTCAAAATATAGAATTAGCAATTGAAAAAAAATTGCATTGAAAAATAGTTCTATTTTTGGAACAATAGTGTTGACTTTGACGTACCACTGAAAAAAACATAACTCATTCCATAATTAATTACCGCTTGCCCTTCTGGTTCAAACTTCAAATGGATCTCGATCACTTTCAATCGCATGATCATTGACTGCCACCTTGCCCCGTTCCAAAGGATTGGACATCTATCATGTCATTGGCAGTCAAAAAGTTAATTTATCCCTTTGACTGATAAATTTAAATGTATTTATCACAGTAATGTAATAATGGGCCTGTTTCCACCTCAAAAACTGTTTCAGTTTACATCTGTACCTCGGGAAGAAACTGCAGAATGCATTCGGCTTTGCAGAACAGACAGATCTCATAGTCTGATGCCGAACAATTTCAGATGTCCTACATATATCATGTATAAAATGCCACCATTCATTGATTGATTTGATTTATGTAATGCTATTTCTACCCTACAGACATTGTTCCTTCAGGATAATGCTATTGTGCATATCCGTCTTCAGGATCTGACTCGGCTGGACAGCCTCCATTACCTTTACCTCCAGAATAACAGCATTTCAGCCATAGAGCCAGGAGCATTTCTTAGCCAGGGCCAGCTACTTGAGCTCGCTCTGAATGGAAACCTCATCCATCTTGTCACCCCAGAGATGTTCCAGGGATTGGAGCATCTTCGGATTCTCTATCTTGCTGGCAACCAAATCACTCGATTACAGGATAACACATTTAGGGGGCTACAGGTGGGAACGGAACTGAGCTTTTTTTGTCTGTGAAGATTTGTTATTGATTGCTTATTATGTTCGTTCTTATTTTGCTCACTTCGAATCACATGTCATTGCAGCGCCTCCAGGAACTCCATTTGCAGGAAAACAGCATAGAGGTACTAGGAGACAAAGCTCTGTCTGGATTGTCATCTCTGGCTCTTCTGGATCTTAGTCAAAATCATCTCCACACTTTTGCAGCCTCATCACTCAAACCACTTGTCAGTCTGCAGGTGCTACGGGTCACAGGTTCGAATGTTAGAAATGGAAGAATGGTGTGCAAGTCTTGAAATGAAAGATAGTGATTACAAATGAGTCAGTTGCACAAGTAAAATTACAGATGTATAATTTTCATGTTGATCTTCACACTAATGCCTAACTTCTACTACACGATTTAAGGCCAATTTTAGTCTCACAGAAATGTCATGGAGAGTCCGTGACAATCATGGCGGCTATTTTAAAGCGGTCATGATGCCTTTTGTACTGTCACCGATCCACCAACTACCAATCTGGTGTCTCAGATGACTCACGGTGATGCCATAGGAAATATGGTGTGAGGTTTAGCTTTGCCACATCTTACTTGTTCCTATAATTTTTTGATGAATATTAATTAGTAATAGTGCGCTAGCTGCCTCCTGGTGTAGAGGTTCAACCCCCGGAACCCTTTCGAGGATGCATGGTATGGAAGATGAATGAATGAATAATAGTGTGCATTCTCTCGTATTTTCTTTTAATTTTGTTTCTGAAAGTAGATTTGATACCTACACATCACCTCCAGACCAGAACACAGTTATTTTCTTCGACTACACAGACAAAATAAATGGTGAATGAGATTTAAACACATAGATTATCAATATATTGTAATGGTAAATAAATAATCAATACATAATACAATAATTGGAATAGATAAATAAGCGGCAGCCCGGCGGATGAGTTGTTAGCGCGTTGGCCTCACAGTGGGGGACCTGGGTTCAAATCCAGGTCGGTCCACCTGTGTGGAGTTTGTATGTTCTCTCCGGGCCTGCATGAGTTTTTTCCGTGTACTCCGGTTTCCACCCACATTCCAAAAGCATGCATGGTAGGCTGATTGGACACTCTAAATTGCCCCTAGGTATGAGTGTGAGTGTGAATGGTGGTTTGTCTCCTTGTGCCCTGCGATTGGCTGGCCACCAATTCAGGATGTCCCCCGCCTCTGGCCTAAAGTCAGCCGAGATAGGCTCCAGCAACCCCCGCGACACTAGTAAGGATAAAGCGGTTCAGAAAATGATTGAATGTCTCCTAGACAATAGCTTATTATTCTCAAAAATACATTTATTTTGCAATTACAGATAACTAGAGTTAATTGATCTATTTCTCAAACAGTAGCAATTTTAAAAAGTTGACTGTTTTACTGCCTCGTTCTGTGGCCCATACGGACTAAAGTTAAAAGTCAGACGGATGGAGGGTGAATTTTCCTTCAATCCAATATTTCTCTTTTCTGTCTTTGTTGTATAATCCACCAGAAAACCCATGGCGATGTGATTGTGCTCTTGGCTGGCTAAGGACATGGATCAACGAGGACGGACAACGGCTGTTAAGCACTGCCGAACAGCGTCGCCTAATGTGCTCGGAACCACCCCGTCTTTCCCACCTAAGTCTTGGGGAGGTAGCTCCAAAAAGCCTGGTTTGCATCCCGCCTGTTGTACAACTTGAGCGTAGTCATCTAACCGTAAGACTCGGGGAAAGCCTGAGAGTCTCATGTCAAGCCTCAGGATATCCTCAGCCTCAAGTGACTTGGAAAAAATCTTCGAATGGCAAAGCCCAATTGTCCCCACGAGGCTTAGTTCAAGAGCTGGGACCCAACGGTGAACTTTTCCGACCTGGTGTTGGAGGAGTTGTGACGGCCCTCCCTAGCAGTGGGGTTATAAAGATGGGTGAAACCAACGGGCTTGTGCGGGGGACTGAGGAGGGAGGTGAGAGAGACAGTTTTGACCCAGATATGGGCAGCGGCATGCTCTTTCTCAGCAATGTGACAGTTTCACATGCGGGTCGCTATGAGTGCGAGGCATGGAATCCTGGTGGTGTGGCAAGGGTTACATTTCATTTAGCGGTCAATATGTCCTCATCCTCATATTCGTCACCATTTTGGCCTTATTTAAACACACACTCATCAGTTTCGTCGTCATCCAATTCTTTCTTCCATCCAAAGGTTGTGGATGTTAGCCAGGAGCCACTTTATGAGCAAGACAGCATGGACTTTAGTGCTCTTGGCCCAGCCACACAGACTGCTATCGCTGTTGGCATCTCCTTACTAGCACTTACTGCTATTCTACTCTTGATTATGATTTACACACGGCACCAGCAATACCACAAAGAAGAAGGGGAATCCTACTGTACCAGCAAAGAAGAGAGCATCATCTATGTAAATGATTACTCTGATGGACCAACTACTTTTGCACAACTTGAGGAGTACAGCGATGACCATGGTCATGAGATGTATGTGCTTAACCGAGCTAAGCCAGTTGGGTCCGCCTCATTGAGTTCTCCCATGTTCGGAGAGTTTGTTCCCCAAAAGAGGCTGAAAGAGGCACTCCTGGATGATCAAGTGATTCAGACCCTTTCCAGATCAGGGCGGATGGAAGTTCGAAGGAATCCTGGAGATGGCGGTGAGGGGCCATTAACCACTGACCCAGAGGAAGTCTTCCTCAGTCAGAGTCTCATTTTTGGATCACAGCTTGCTTATGAAATCCACTGCTAAGGGGTTTTGCTTGAGTTCATGCATTATTGTCTTGCTTTATCAAAACTACGAGAGGAAAACAACATGCAATGATAAAAAAAAATTTTGATAAGAGGAAAAGAAGGGACATTACTTAGTAATTATTTTTATTGTGTAAGATTGGATGGGTCAAATACCAATTCAGCCAATTGTTCGCTGAATCAACAAAAAGAGCGGCACATTGAGGAAATATGGTGGTTAACAGTATATTTCACAAGCATGTGAAACTGTTAAGCAATTACTGTACATTGCGCTCAGACATTGTGTAGTGAGTGTCTTTTGTGTAAATATAATGGCAGAAATTCAGATACATTTTTGTGGTTCTTGCTGTAAATATTACCGATCAACATTCAACAACATTATAAACTGTATTTTTTTTTTACCCAACTGGTAATATACACTTTTACATTGTTTGTAATTCAAAGTTTGCTGGAATTAATGCCATTGACATTTGTCTGTAACCGCCAATTGACTGTAGTGTGAATAGGTCACAGTGCTCTGCAGTTTCTACATATTAAAATGGGTTTTAAAGCATAACATGTGTGGTTCCATCTATCTGTGTTTTTTTTCTGTTCTTTTCTTATGTATTACTACTGCTACTGTAATGCCACTTTGAATCAACTTCCAAATAAATACTAGTGCTGCATTCAGTGTTTATTTAGCACACCTTGCATTTAATTTAATTGCTTTGGATTGTTAATAAATTGGGAATATAAGTGAAATCAATCAAAGGCAAATCCATTATAGGTCCGGTACAAAAAGCTTTTGACTGACATTTCAATTTGACTATTATATAAAAGGGCACTGCTTGTAGGCACACTGTTAAACTCTATCACAACATCAGCAGGCAGTGACAGTGATATTGGGCTATAGAAAGAATATAAAAACAGCAAAAACAAAAGGCCATTAAAACCATTGCTCGGACTGTACTATTGTACAAGCTGTTTTATTAATTTATTTACAAGACTTCATGCAATGCCAATGTGTATCCACCAAATCCCTGCTTCGAATGGTTGTCATGGATGCAATGGATTTATTTGTACCGGATTAAGACCGTTGCTTTGCTTGTTTTTTCATTGTGGTTGGATGGATAAGAAAAAAACAGTAATCCTGCTGTAATCATAATAACCCCGCCCCCCCCAAACCAGACGTGGCCGCAATAATCGGAAAACCATGAAGTAGTGTTACCCTACCTTACTACATGTTTTCCCGCCTATACAGAAATACAAGTACACAAGTACATAAATATATATATCTATATATATATATAGATATATATAGATATATCTATAGATATATATATTTATGTACTTGTGTACTTGTATTTCTGTATAGGCGGGAAAACATGTAGTAAGGTAGGGTAACACTACTTCATGGTTATATATATATATATATATATATATATATATATATATATATATATATACACACACACACTGGACATCTGAACAGCAATCCCAGCGGTGCCTCCAAATGTTGCACCCTGTATTTACTTGAAACACGGAGAAATAATCACAATAGTGATTCGTTGTTGCTTCCTCAATCCAACTTTAATGGTATGAAGATCTCCCGTGTTGGTCAAGGTACGCGCATCAAGGCATCAATAATCGAATATCGATATACATCCGATCAAAACTAATTGCACATCACAGACTAGATTTCCGATGTGCGTTGTGAGGCATTGTGAGGAGCGAATGGGCCTGTTTTTAAAATGGCCGCTTGAACGATTGCCGCTACAACAGGAACCAAACTTTATGGCAACAGCTTGGGTCAACCATCTCAGGAGCTATTCATTTGGACTTAATATCCACTGTGTCCCTCGGTACAAGAGATGTGTTCTGTTGGTGGTGTTAGTTGAACCTTTTGACAGGGAACTGATGTACCCAGGAGACGTTGGATTCCATCTATCATTGGAGCCAATACATTACCATGTGCCGAAGAGCTCTAACTGTGACAGTCAAAGTCATAGTTTCACAAGCGCGATGGCAACAACACGTTTTTGAATGAACTATGCCGTAGCTACTACGGCCTTGTGTGGTAAGTGCGTACATTTGGACAATCAATAGATTTCGGAACAAGTCCCCAAGCAGCATAAGGGTGTCCTAAGAAGGGGTATGGTCCAGCACCCCTTACTTCCTAGTAAGGGGTGCTGGACCTACAAGAGTAGCAGGTTGATGCATTGGCACATTCAACGGTTACAACTTGTTTCCACACCTAGAGGGAGCTGAAGTCAAATATACAGGCGGAGATTCAGGGTGCAATAAGAATGCCCACACCTGCATGGCCCTCTGACAATGAGAAATTCAAAATTGCAATACAGCCCAAGCCAACTTAGGGGGCATTGAGGTGAGCCCAATATCTAGTGGGCGCTTCTGGACATCATCCTCATTCGCTGACGGGGAGGTTTCATTTGACGACCTTAGAGACCAGGCTTCTTAACTAAGAATTGATCCACGAGGTCGCCATCCAAATCATTTCGTATCCAAAATCCCTGTCCTCTCACGCAGGTGATGAACACATGACGGAGCCTAACATTACAAATTCAAGCAGTGTATCGCCAGGGTCTCATGGGTGTAGACCCATCTTGTTTTTGCAAGTATTTACCACCGGGCTGAGGGGAGATCTGTCTCTGCCGAAGAAAGTGCCATTCATTTAGGCAACTCATCACAGGAGATCAATTTCTTTTCTCAGATTCCTCACCTTGGACCTGCTTATCATGGGTGACTGTGTCAGGGGCACTAAGTCCCAGAGAAGAGCTCCTACGATTAATGAGATACACAAACCCCTCCAGCACAATAGATTAGAATACTAGAACAGTATCACCATTTATTCCCATTGCACATGTAAAGGGCAACTACATTCCCTTTCAGGTAGAGCCTGTCAAGTGAACAGAACACACAAATGTAGATGGATGGGTTGCCTGCCAGGTCACCATGGAAGGCTCTCTGGGTCATTCGATAAGAAAGGGAAAAGATAGGAGGGTATGATGAAAGGGATGATAAAAACTCCCTCGCCTGTAAAGCAGACTGCACAATCTAGAGGAAAAATATATATATTCAGAAGCAATAAGAAAGATTGTTTGGACAATTTCCAATGTTGGGAGTGTTAAGTCATGAGAGAACAGAACGAGTTATTCCAAATGATAATAAGTACAACGTGTATAAAATGAAAAACAATAGTACATTTCATCTGTATCCAAAATGTATTTATTGAGCCACACTGTTAAAAAGCAGATAACATATAAATTTTTAAAATCTGCAATAAACATGATACAATAACCCTTTTTCTATGTGGTTTCTCATTTTATTCTTCCATTCAGTAAATATTGAATTAAACCTATTTGAGGTCCTTGATGGCATATTTTTCATCCTAATAACAAAATCCATCCTCATCTTCAAGAAAATGCCATTATTTGGTAAAAATAAAAAGATAAAAAAGATAGGGTTTTAAAATCAGTTTTATGTTTTAACTTAAAGGATGTTATTGGCGGCGATCAACATCAAATCCATTTTGGCTGGGAGGGCTGCCAGTCCTCCAATCATATTGGGTTGAACGCCTATCGCTGTCAATGACAGACACGATGACTCAATACCAGCTCTCCAAATTGAAATGGATTTGATCTCAAAATTCATCAATGGAAATGAATCAGTCACGGGACACAAGCAGCAAAATTCCAAAAGTAAAATTACATTACAAAAGAAATGTATACTTATATTTACATTTGTTCCAACATGTATTGACCCCTCACCTACTTGAACTACACTGTTTATGTGACTATCACCATCGAGTGTTAAAGCTGACAAGTGCAATTTAAGCAGAATTTAAGCTTCTTGTGCAGGCCATATTCAATGATATTCCCTTTATTTGCTGTGCGCCAATAAAAACTGAGTAGCAGGGCCTAGTTTGGAACCCCTTGCTCTAGCCAGTCACAAAAAAATAAACAAAAGAGCCAGTCACAAAAAAATAAACAAAAGCATGCTTCATGTTTCAATACACTTAGAAATCTGACAAATTCTACTCCACCATGGCCTTTTAGTTTGGGAGCATTATCCCTTTGTCCTCCTTTAAAAGGTGAAAAGAAAGAATTGAATTTCATCATTTGAATGGATGTATTAATATGCTATTCAAGAGGACTTACCATGTGTGGTGTTTTCATCTGTATATTTTGTCTTTGCTTTGGAAACTGGTCTGTAATAAATATTAACACCCTTATCAATGTTTTACTACAGTCTCATTAGTGTAGCTGGTGTACGCTTAGCCCATTTTGAGAACAAACGCAAGCGTGCAGTTTATATTTTGGATTGTTTGGCCTTTGCAGCCTTTTCCTCTTGTGGCTTAATGTGCAATATTTTTGTTGTTGAAATTGGGATGTGAATAAATGTCAACTTACCACGTTTCCACACCCTGGTTGTTAATATGGCCAAGGCAACAAGCAGCATGAATGATGCACAAAACATCACCGACTCCACAGTGAAACTAAAATGTGGATACACAAACACAGCTTGTTCAGAATAATGTCCAGCTTAGAAGAGAAAGGATGATTGAAATAAACATCATGTAAATTTTGCAGCTACATTTAGTGATTTTCAAATAAACGACTGTTGCAGTCACAATCTCACATTTGACACTGCCAGCCATCCTTTGTGATGGGTTTAGGAGCAGCTACATCTACAAACGACTGATTTGCTGCTGCTGCTTCTGCTGCTGCCATGGATGTCACAGTCACTGCTGCGGTCGTTGCTAGAAATAAGAACATTTAAAATTTATTTCGAGCACAATGTGAAAAACTTTGTGTTGTGTTGAAATTACTCTGAATTTCTAAGTGCTGCTACTCGTATTACTTGAATGAAACATTTAACTTACAAACCTGAATAATGTTTTTTTTCTCTTCACCTAGCTTTCACCGATTTATTTGTTTAGTATGTTTTGATTTGGTTTGATCCGCTGTTACCCATCACATTGTTACACAGGATCTGTCTTTATATGCTCCGTCTTTCAGTGCAATACTGGTTGCATCATTGTCAATGTCTTGTTTGTTCCTGTCATCTTTCCTGGTTTTGTCATGCAGGTTTTTCCTTGCAATTTTATTCTTGGGTGCACCTTGTTGTTCTATGAAGGCTTTTTTGTTAAATAAACACACTTATTGCTGTTGCAAAATGTAATTAAATCAGTAGAATGGTTATTGTGAATAATGCAATTTGCTTGGTTAAGAATTATCCATGTAACTATTGAAATGAAGTACCGGTCATACATTTAAATAAAGCTAGTGTTGGTCAAAAGATAATTTGACATTTCCATTGCAGTGAGAAATCAATATTGTAATTTGAACTAAGAAAATCGGAATCAGGTGTCAAACAGTTATCACAGTAATTCAGGCTTCATGTCTTAAAGAGTAAATACAAAAATAACACGCAAACATAGCACAAAGGCATAGCAGTAAGTAATCCATAGTGTCAAGTGTCATTACTGTAGATAAGAAGTGCTTTATGTTTTTTTATTATTATTATTACCTAAGGTATTGTAAAATATTGTAAATAAGACTGCTTTACAAGACCTCATGAACAAAATGAGGATGAAATGTGTTTCTTAGCCGCCTCGTGGTGTAGTGGTTCACCAGCCTAACTTTGCTGCAGGTAGGCGCGGGCTCAATTCCCGCTGGTGGCGGTATGACTGTGGTGCGGATGGTCATTTGTCTTTCTGTGTGCCCTACGATTGACTGGCGACCAGTCTAGGGTGTAGTCTGCCTTTCACCCGAAGACAGCTGGGTTAGGCTCCAGTAACCCCCGCAACCCTTTCGAGGATGGGCAGTATGGAAGATGAGATGAGATGTGTTTCTTACTTCCACTCGAACTGGTAGTTGATGGCCGGTGAAAAACTTGAACATGGACTGGAATTTTCTCTTGTCCAACAGCACACCAGTACCACCCCATATCTCTCCTATGCAGGTTCTTTATGGTGATCGTCAAAGTCCCAGTTTTGTCATCATTGATGGCCACAGATGAATCTTCATAGGTGCCTTCATTGCCTGTCATCAGGCAATTGTTCAAGTCTCCACTCCTACACCACATCTTCTCACTCTCCCTGTTGGTAAAGGACAATTCAATCAATTCTGTATTGTAGGCATTAACTCATGCGTACAAGTATGAATATGCTTGTCACAGATTGCATATTGTCTTAACTTTCATGTTAGAGCAATTCTTGCTTTGGGGAATTGGCAGACTGCCCTGTACCAAGATGGGCGACACATGAATGGCATATGCACATTTGAATTTAACCTTGACAGACAGCAGAGGGGGGATTGATCATGTTATGGGGTTCTTTTTCATTCAATGGAACACAGGACCTTGAGAGCCCCTATCCAGTTTGTTTTCCATGTCTCCCTCCACCAACACACCTGAATCAAATAATCGGGATCGGTATGAAGCTTCTGGACAGCTTGCTGAAGAGTTGATCATTTGATTGTGGTAGAGGAGGGAGATATGGAAAACAGGCTGGATAGGGGCTCTCAGGGACTGGAGTTGTAGGGTGAGTACGTCTGCCTCACAGTTATGAACTCAAGGGTTCAGACCTTTCTGTAATTGAGTTTGAATGTTTTCCCCATGCCTTTGTGTGTTTTCTCAGGGTCCTCCGGTTTCCCCCCACATCCCAAAAACATGCATAGGCTGGTTGAACAGGGTTGCCCAACTCTGGTCCTGGAGGGACACTATCCAGTCTGTTTTCCATATCTCCCACCACCAACACATCTGAATCAAATAACCAGGATCGTGATCAAGCTTCTGGCCAGCTTGCTGATGAGTGGATCATTTGATTCAGGTGGGTTGGAGGAGGGAGATATGGAAAACAGACTAGATACGTGCCTTGGAGGACCGGAGTTGGGCACCTCTGCTCTAGACTGTCCCTAGGTATGAGTGTGGAGTGTGAGCATGACTTTGTCTATCACAGTGGTTCTTAACATGGGCTTGATCGAACCCTAGCAGTTCGATGAGTCGGTCTCAGGGGTTCGATGGAGCCTCTGCCACGGAGGTCAAGACACATCGACTCATCATGTCCATTAACGATAACATATCCCGCTTGACCATTACTGGCTGCAAATGATCACTTGACATTGCTTGGTCAATCAGTGCTGCGAGGAATTTATATCTTGAATTTGAAAAAAAAACATATTTTATTTCACACTGAAGTAGGGTTCGGTGAATGCACATATGAAACTAGTGAGGTTCTGTAGCTCCAAGAATGTTAAGAGCCACTGGTCTAAAGTATAGGAAAAAAACAAAGATTCTTTACTGCATATGCCCTGCGATTGGCTGCACTCAACCAGTTTGGGTATACCCCACCTCTGCTCATTGTTGGCTGAGATTGGCTCCAGCACCCCCACAATCTTTGTTAGTGGTTCTGAAAATGAATGAATGTATATAATATACCTGAATTTTGGACTGTAAAGACATTGAACTGTGACACTGCGTCCCTCTTCTTCACCTACTCTGCCATTTTTAACAGACATTCCTGGAAAAAGCACATTCTAATTGTCTTACTGCCAAAAGGTATATAAAAGGTAATGTCATTAAAGCACTTGATAATATTAAAAAGGCATACATGCTTAATTCACCTGAGATTACTGTGACGTAAGTGAAAGAATTGACATCAGCTTGCCAAAATCCACCAAGTTCCACACCACACATGTACCAGCCAGAATCCTCTTCTTTTAAGTTCTGCATTGTCACTGTGAAGACCTGCTGGATTGGGTCATCAAAAATACTTACTCTGTCCTCAGTCTGGCTATCAGAGACGGGGTTATCTGTACGGGCCAAGCTTGTGCAGAATTCCCTCATCTTTCCCTTGCACCAGTACTTAACAGAACTGGCATACTGAGGCTCATAATGACATGGGACGAGTAGTGAGTTGCCCTCCATGACTCGAAGCTCGGCGGCCATCAGCCCACCAAGAATGCCTGATGGACAAAGGAATTGCAGTTATTTCTTGTGCTGTTTCAATTTCAACTTTGAACAGTGGTGGACGTCAGGACCTGAAAGGCCTTTTCTGCTGGCCTAAAAAAAATATCAGAATCACAGACTGATGTTAATTATGTTTTGTCCATGAATACTTATTAATAATTCCAAATTGTCTGTCAGCTTCCTTTCATTGCTTTTCTCCTGGTTGCGCTGCTTCCAGATGTGTGTTTTCATATTTAAGCATCTAACCAATCACATTTCAGCTATTTGTTGCCAGGGTCAGAAATCTGCCTTGAGGCCTTCACAGTCAGTTCTGCAGGCTCTGCTGCATAAAACAAGCGACGATAAAACTGTTGCTTTAACCAATCAGAATTCGATTTGGCGACCCCAAGGCCTTCTCGCAGGCGTAGGGATACGTCATTGCCTTCTCGCAGGCGTAGGGATACGTCATCGCTTTCACCAACTATGATTGGCTAGTGATAGAGTGGACTAGCCAGAGCTACCAAACTGTATCTGGAGCGAGCTGCACAAGCAAATATATTGTTGTGTTGATTCAATAGCGGTTTTGTCAACCCGCAATGGTTGAAGGAGGAAAATAAATGGATTTGTTTGCAGATTTACTGTCAAAGCCATTTTCAAGACAGACTTTTCAAGAAAAAAAAGCTGGACATCATTAAGAATGGTCCGACAACTCCGAAGCCAGGAGGCCTGTCACAACCGGGAACGAACATTTGCAGCCCTAAATCGAATAAAAATGTACTATGCCAGAAATAAGACAGGACAGGCTCGACTTTCAGCATTAGCTTCGATGGCGATAGAAAAGAAGGAGGAAAGAAAGGAGGATGGATATTGTGTACAAGTAAAAATGATTTTTGGTGAGTAAAATATGGCTATATTCCTAAATAATATTTCAATTGTATGAGGTTATTATTGATGATTTTTTTATGTGCCGCAGACTTTGAAGAATAGCAACGTTGCAGATATTAAAAAGTTCATGAATGCCTTGCCATGAGGGAAGAAAAGGGAAGTGCTTTGGCAGTTTCAGTTTCATTTCTCTTTTATCAAGAAGATTCAACTCAATCTTTCGCCAAAAGTAGATTGAGTCCCCACATTCTTCTTTGAACAAATAAACAAAACAGACTTTTGAGGACTTATAAAACAAAATGTGAGATATACTACACACGGAGTACTGCAAGTTTTTATTTTTTATTTTTTTATTTTTTTAATGATCGCCCACCGAACTAACGTGGAATGTTACCGACTAGAAGATTTTGAAATATCTTGTACTCCAGTTTATTGGACTACGGAGGAACGATGTATCCTATTCTTTGCTCTTTCTCATCACAAACGTTTCTTTCAAAAAATTAAATAAATAAAATACTGACACATCACAGTTGTTTTTTTTACCTGGTATCCATGGCAACAAGTTGAGCAAAAGTCGGTTAACAAAGTACATGTTTCAATTGGTGGTGATTTTCGATCCTTATTCCTTTCTTCTCCCGGTTCTCAGTTTTCTGTGTGCTATTTCAACACCACCCTGGTCATGTGACCATAAGTTGGATCAAGATGTTGAATGTGTTAACTACAACAGTGCCAGATAGGTTTGAAGAGAATGCACTGTCATTGTTTCAGCTTCAAAATTATTAATATATTAAGTAGGATTGTGAAATATGCTGTTGTTTACCATATTTGTTCAAGGTTAACCATGTTTCACAGGTTTAAAACTTATGGATCTCCATGGTGTGCTACGATACCCATTATTAATGTACCAATGCGATGCTCAGTGTGGGCTCCCCTATTTTTCCAGGATCTTTAAGTACGTGTTTTCAGTACTATTATGCTTTTTGGCTGCTGTAAATCAAACAATGAGGCAAAGATGTCCACTCACTTCTTTAGAAATTAATGAAAGTAAAAGATCATCATGTTATATCGAAAACTTAGCGTATGTATCTTGATTTCAATACAAAACAACATTATTTATCATTTTCACGTTACATTATATGTTGCATGATTTTTACTGGTCTGAAATAATTGCGCTATGATTCAGCATCAAATGGTATCCTCAAAAATATCTTTAAAAAAGTTGGATTGGATCATAAATCAGAATGTCACTATTGGGGCCTAATAATCATGAGCCCCCTGTTCTTCAAGACCTTAAGCTTAAGGGGTCTTTAAGAAGACTTCATCCAATGTAAGCTAAGAAGTCAAAGTAAACACAATTTCAATTTTTATTCTTCGTAACTATAGACACCTGGTTGTTACCACACAAGTGTCCCTGTAAATAAAACACAGTTGACCATAAGCCACATTATTGTAAATGGGAGGGAAAAATGTGGCTTATAGTTTAAAATTAAAGTTTTTACAGTACAGGCCAAATGTTTGGACACCTTGTCATTCATGACAATTTACATTTTTGATACTCCCTAAGGGGCGGCCCGGCGGATGAGTGGCTAGCGTGTTGGCCTCACAGTGGGGGACCTGGGTTCAAATCCAAGTCGTCCACCTGTGTGCAGTTTGCATGTTTTACCCGGGCCTGCGTGGTTTTTCTCCGGGTACTCCGGTTTCCTCCCACATTCCAAAGACATGCATGGTAGGCTGATTGGACACTCTAAATAGCCCCTGGGTATGAGAGAAAGAGAGACAGAGAGGGAGAGAGAGGGAGATAGGGAGAGGGAGAGATCAATATAGTATATTCTTTTTTTCTCTCGGTGTCCAAACCGCGTTTCCACACAAGGTTCGCGGGGGTGCTGGAGAGCACCTAACTATGGGCACCTGGCCGGGAACACCCTGAATTGGAGGCCAGCCAATCGCAAGGCACAAGGAGACAGACAACCCAACACGCTAATCACTCTTTCATGCAAAAAGGAGCCCGGTGGACGAGTGGATAGCGCATCAACTGGTTGGTGTGTCGGCCTCACAGTTCAATCCCGGGTCGGGATCTTTGTTTGTGGAGTTTCCATGTTCTCCTCGGGATTAGGTGGGTTTTCTCTGGGTACTCTTGTTTCTTCCAGCATCCCAAACACATGCAGGTAGGCTGGTTGAACATCTTATATTAGTTATGAGTCTGAGTGTGGATGGTTGTCCATCACCTTGTGCCCTGCAATTGGCTGGCCACCAATTCAGGGTGTCCCCACGTGCTGTCCATAGTTGGCTGGGATACGCTCAAGCAACCCCCATTATAAGTGGCACGGATAAAGAATGATTGGATGAATTAACACTTCTGCATTCACCTATTGTTGATGGTAGGGTTCTCTAAACATGACTGAACTTAAAAATTGAGGACTCCAATCATGCTCAAAGTGAAGGCAACTTAAGGCTAGGTGTGTTTGCGCACCAAGAATTGACATTGATTGAAGACAATTGACGAATGCCGATAAAATATCAACCATGATAGAGAATGTAGAAACTAAATAATAATATTATTAATGATGCTAGTGGTAGTAGTCATCAATAATAATAATAAATGCCCAATAAAAATTATCTTTAAGGATTCATTGTTAAAAAAGATGATGATGCATGCAACCACACAAATATTGTCATTTCAAAACCAGCAAAAAAATCATCGTGGCGTTTACAACCTCATGAAAGCCACAAGGGGGCAGCATTTTGATTTTTAAAACACATTGCGCAAAATTACGTTGCAGCTAAAAGAAAAAAGATGCGATAATTATTATGATAATTATTGAAATTCCAAAGACATGTAGCCTTGGAAACATTGCATTTCATATTAAAATGGTTTTAAAAAATCATTTCTCTTTTGTTCTATCACTTAACGTACTGCATAAATATTGTGTTCGTCTCATTAAATACTAAGAGTTTTAGTGGGTTAGTATGGACAAACCTCAGCTCATTGATTCAAACACAAGATAAACAATGACAGGAACAAAAAAAAACTATCCTGACAACTGTGTGTTTATGTGTTTGAATGAGTCAATGGTGAGACATTATTACATTAGTATTACACCAGCATTTTCAGATAAGAACATAGGATTTTTATGGTGGAAGAGGCAAATACATATCGTGAGGCTTCAAAACATTTTTTGTTCAAACTCCACTATTTCATAATGAAAACTTCATATAAAAATGACAAATTAGAAGTTTATGTGCTTTGCTTTTAGTGCTCATCTACAATTCATTCATGCATTTTCAATGCCGCTCATCCTTGTCCAGCTTGTGGGCTGCCGAGGCCTATCGCAGCTGACTTTGGGCAAAAGGAAGACTGGTCGCCAGTCAATCATTGGGCTAATCTACCATTATGTACATTAAACCCATAAAGTTATTATTAGAAATAGAAAAACAAAGCTGTATAATTAGTAGTTGGAAAATGTAATTAGTGGTTAACCAATCCATGGGGAACATACAATGGGCAGCCACTGTGAAACCCTCTGGATCCAATCCCAATATTGAATCAGTGAATATGCAGTAGGGATAACTGACAATAACTTATTTGATTGTGGGAATGTGAGTATATTATGTGGACCAGTGGCGGAACAGATCTGATCAGGGGCCGGGGGTGATGAGTATGACACATGCCCTTTTAACCCATACATATGATACATATGTTCATTCGTTTTCTGAACTGCTTTATCCTCATTAGGGTTGCAGGGGGTCCTGGAGCCTATCCCAGCGGACTCCGGGCCAGAGGCGGGGGGACACCCTGAATTGGTGGCCAGCCGATCACAGGGCACAAGGAGATGGACAACCATGTACACTCACACCCATACCTAGGGGAAATTTAGAGTGTCCAATAAGCCTACCATGCATGGAGTGTGGGAGGAAACCAGAGTACCCGAAGGAAAACCGCGCAGGCCCGGGAGAACATGCAAACTCCACACAGGTGTACCGACCTGGATTTGAACCCAGGACCCCATAGCTGTGAGGCCGACCCGCTAACAACTCAAGCCGCCGGGCCGACATGATAACAGGTCTTTGTATCATCCTAAATATTTTTTAGTCCCTCCCCTTTACACCCACAAAGCCCCTAGGGCCCAGTAACGAGCCAAGAACACCCCCCACCCCTCAAGCTCTGCCCCTGCAATGGATCTTCTTGCGGTGGGCCTTTGTCTATTGTGAACATTATTTGCCTTTATCCGATTGGATATTGCTAGGCACTTCAACCTGCAATTTGTATAGTTCATCCTATAATGATTTTTTTTCTTCAAGATTCTGATTTGCTTGCTAGCATTTTATTGGCTGCTGCATTCTATCAACAAAATGCATGCTAAACAGACTTGTTTCACACATTAAAAGAGAGTGAGTTTAAGTTAGAGTAAGGAATTGCAAATATTCATTCGGTCACATTTATTTGTTAACTTTTTCTTATCCTCATAAGGGAAGGAAGTATATATCTCAAACTTTATACAAGGAAGGGCACAAAAAAACGTCTTCCTGGGCGGCCCGATGGACAAGTGGTTAGCGCGTCAGCCTCCTAGTTCTGAGTTCGAGGCCCAGACCTTCCTTTGTGGTGTTTGTATGTTCGGGTTCAGTTGTTTGGGTTTTTTCCAGGTACTCCTTGGAGCTGGGCGATAAAACGATAATGATAATATACCGTAATTACTCGAATATAACGCGCACTCGAAAATAACACGCAGGTATAACTTTGGGCCAAAAAAATCTGGAAAAACGCAGTACTCGAATATAGTGCGCACCTAAAATTTCCCGCTGACGAAAATCAGAAATCTTACCTTTTTTTCTTCGTTTCACGATTGTTTTGTTCAAACAAATTTATTCATTAGAATCCTTCAAATGAAAAGTTCCTCTCTCTCTTTGTCTGTCCTCTCATACATCTCTTCGTTGAGAATCCTATCAACGTCCACGCTTCCTTCATCCACTTCCTCTTCCTCCCACAACACATCATCCAATTGGCTTTACGAGATGACGTAAAATCCGTGCGTCAAAGTGAGTTTGACAATGCTTTTTTCGATCGAAAATTTGTAATTTATTTTAGTTATTGATTATAACACTGAACTGAGAGAGGGTGAACTGAGACGGGTACGAGGCTAGAGGGGGGCAGTGGTGGTCTCGGCTTTACGAGATGACGTAAAATCCGTGCGTCGGCTCTACGAGATGACGTAAAATCCGTGCGTCAAAGTGAGTTTGACAATGCTTTTTTCGATCGAAAATTTGTAATTTATTTTATTCAATTCAATTTCAATTCAATTTATTTGGCAAGAAAAAGCACCAGGCTAAGGGCCATGTAACAAGACACAAAAAAAAAAAAAAAAAAAAATTATAAAAAAATTAGTTTTTGATTATAACACACACCCCCAACTATTGGAATTAATTATTTTGCAAAAACCTGCGTGTTATATTCGAGTAATTACGGTAGTTAAATAATTTTTGTCAACAATAATAAAAACTTTTAATAATTTAAAACTGCAATTACTCCACGCGACCACCACATAGAACGGGGGCGCTGTTGCGAGATGAACGCTAGTTCCAGAACAACGCTTAGGTGAAGAAGAGGATGACAAGCAAACATGTTTTTAGGTTAGAAATAGAGGCATGAAGGCAAAAAAACAAAACATTTTCCTTACTTTTTAAAAAAAAACTTGTAAATACCTGTGGAAAGAGTAGCCTTATCGAAAATGTTATTAACCCGCTGTCCTCATTTGAAAACAGCTTGTAATATTTTTCTCACTTCATCAAGGTGGATCCCTATTCTATGTAAAATAAATGTTGCAAAAATCTAAAAATTGATATCTTGGGTAAAAATGGCTGAAGTTCATCCAACTTTTTTTTTTTTTTTTTTTTTGTAAATGGCCGTATATGACATAAATTTACAGTTTCTGTGAAGCTGAAAATTGTCTGCTGGCCACCAATTTAAGGTGTTCCCTGCCTGGTGCCCATAGTTGGCTGGGATAGCGTCCTGCACCCCACAACCCTTGAGAGGATAAGCTGTACGGAAAATAAATGAATGAATGAGCTGTTCTTGTCTATATTCAACATAGGGACAAGTTGGAGTGGTCAATCAACCCACTAGGTCGGGGGTCGGGAACCTTTTTGACAGAGAGAGCCATAAACAATTAATATTTTCTAATGTTATTTCTTGAGAGCCATTCTCGGAATTGAAAAGTAAAAATATATGAAAGTGTAATTTTTTTTTTTTTTGTCATTACATCACTTTTAATGTACAAAAAGTCTCTGATTTCTTTTGACAACATTGTTATGTGGTTGCTTACAAAATCAGTATCAATGATATCATGTATGCAGAAGAGTAATAAAAAACAAAATTATGATTAAAATAGGGGTACAGGTAGTGTCGACGCCGCAGTGATGCTCTTGTTAGTGCGTTCGGGACTCAGCTCTCTCACCAATGATTTCCATATTTTACCTCACAGGTTAGTGGAGAGCCATATGTACCCATGGAAAGAGCCACATATGGCTCCCGAGCCATAGGTTCCCTACCCCTGCACTAGGTTGTATGAAATGCTAAGAGACCAAAGAAAACCAATGAAAGCATGAGAAGAGCAGGGAATATCCACGCCGGAGGGGATCGAAGATTTGATTCCGGAACGGTGAGGTGATGATGATGATGTCGCTGATGATGTCCATCTTGACAATGACGTCGTTGATCGCTTACACACTCAATGTAACACAGATGTATCTTCCTTAATCTGAAGCTGGGTACAGCCTCTTTTATGTTTTTATGAAATATTTTCTGTGAAACATTTTTCTTTATTTATCGCCTAAAACTGGTATGGAGACCCTCTTTTGTTTTGATTATTTCATATAACAATGATCAAATTCAGTTTATCCTTCAAGTTTTATTTGATTTATCAAATACAGAATTTGACTGATTAGATTTTTTCATAGATTGCTTTGAATTGCATAACCATTGAGTGAGAACAATAGCCTTGTGCAATTCATGCACTCCTGTTTTGTCTGTTAATAATAATCTCCATAGCAACAACGCTACATAAATCATCAACTGATAACTGAATAAACACTGGAAATAATTATGATTCGTAAGGATTACTCAAAAGTATACAGACACGTTTCATCACACCACTGAAAATCACACTCTCTTGATGTCATGTTGTTACGAATCATATGAATCATGACCTGCCAGTGCTAGGGGCGACAGATTCTTGAGAAATACAGTATTGTAGTATGTGACATGCTTATGTCAAACCACCACTATGTGGTGGAGGGACTTGGGCTTACGCTAAAGAGAAAACAAGATGGACTGTGGTGCAGTGGCAGCTATACTTAGGTGCAGTATTTGAAAATGGTGGGAGATTTGATTTAAATTTCTAATGTATGTGTGAGGTTTTGTGTTAAGGTGTATGTTTTTATTTTATTTCATGTGCATAAAACCCAGTGACAACCATAGTTTGATTTATTAAGAGTTCATTTCTAAAGGTTTTCCTTTGGATAATTTTAGCTCACCAAATAGTCAGTGGGAAACCATTTCCTTCTGTTGTCAGCTCACAGATGAATAGGGAGCCCAATTCATCCTTTATGTTTCCACTCACGTAGTCTGCTCACCAAGCTGTGAATGTTGACCCTGTCGTTCATCACACTGCTTGCTCTTGGTTCAGCACACTCTGTCCAACTTGACATGCACTGGTGCTTTTGAATTTTATAATAAGCCTCCAATTTTGTTAAAGAAATGCTTACTTGCAAGAACAAGTAAAAGCATATGCAAAACTAGTATAATTAGCATGAGCTTTGGAAAAATACACACACAAAGGTTACTTTTACAGTGTGTACAAGTTTGAGTCACACTCTGTGATTTTTGAAGCAAGTGTAATCATGCCAATAAAGGTTTGGCATCGGGTACAAAGAGCTTAAGGCATGGTGTCAAAGTGGTGGCCCGGGGGCCAAATCTGGCCCACCGCATCATTTTGTGCGGCCCAAGAAAGTAGATCTTGAGTGCCGACTTTCTGTTTTAGGATCAAATTAAAATGAAGAGTATAGATGTATATTAAATTTCCTGATTTTCCCCCTTTTAAATCAATAATTGTAATTTTTTAATCAATTTTTTCTGTTTTTAGTTCAAAAATCATTTTGTAAAATCTAAAAATATATTTTTAAAAAAAGCTAAAATAAACATTGTTTTAGATCTATAAAAAATTGAATATTCAGAGCTTTTAACCCAGTTCTTTTAATCCATTTATTAAAAAAAATCTAAATATTATATCTAAAATGGTCCGGCCCAAATAAAATCGAGTTGACGTTAATGCGGCCCGCGAACCAACCCGAGTCTGACACCCTTGGCTTAAGAGAATTTGTGAATGCAACAACAATTCTATGTCTAAGTGTTTTTTTCTCATCATTTCATTTGCGTTCGTCTTACAGCATATCAAGTGTATATTTTCTGTATTTTAAACTGCGCACATAAAGTCTTTGTAAAATAAGTTTTGCACGTTTTGGCGTGATTGTAGGTATATGTATGTATGTATGTATATTTTGTGTATGTAGGTATATGTATATGTATATTTTGTGTATGTAGGTATATGTATATGTATATTTTGTGTATGTAGGTATATGTATATGTATATTTTGTGTATGTAGGTATATGTAAATGTATATTTTGTGTATGTAGGTATATGTATATTTTGTGTATGTAAGTATATGTATATGTATATTTTGTGTATGTAGGTATGTGTATATTTATATATGTATATATATATATATATATATATATATATATATATATATATATCAGCAACACGCTTATTTATTTATTAACTTATTTATTACCTATTTATGTATGTCTAAAATGTATTTTCCTGTATCTGTATTCTCACCCTCTTGCTACTGTGACAGTGAAATTTCTCGAATACAGGATGAATAAAGTTATCTAATCTAATATATTGAACTTTCAAATTACACCATTGTACTTTTTTATATAAAGGCAAAGATTTGTGATGGGGATGTTGATTTATACCTATATCAATTTTTTTCCACTGCCTTTTCTTATCTAGAACCGCAGGAAACATCTGATTCGAAACGTTTTATTATCCAAGTTTGGAGAAGTGAAAAGGTGAAAGGGAAGTTTATTAAAGTTTTACCAGGGAATTCCCTAAAGAATCCTGTCAAGAATACTGTTGCATAAAGCATCTTTTCTCTTTTTTTGTCAACTACAAAAGTTGTTTTATTTTAAGTATGTATAGTATCTCATCTCGTTTTCTGAACCGATTGATCCTCACTAGGGTTTTACTCCAAATAAAACTGTGTATTTGCATGGCAGGAGTTGTTACATATAGTAATTTTCTCTTACGTCTCCCCCAGATTAGTTTTCCCACACCCCCATGTGACTACATGTGCATTCTTACCCTGCGCGCCCAGATAGTGCTGAGTACTGAAAAGGAACTTCTTGGTGAGGGAAGGAGAAACTTCAGCCACGCAATGTGGGGCGGAGTGTGTTAGAGTGGGTGTGTGAGAGTTTAAAAACCCATGCATTACATTCCTGTACTCTCATTCAGTAATCTGTGCAAGTAGTAGAAAAGGGAGAAAGTTCCTAAAACTTCTTGAAAAGATCAGGAGGCTTTTCATCACTGATCTTCACACAGAAAAAGTAAGACTTCCTTTTCCTTCCCTTATTCGTGACTAGAAGAGAAGAGTAAATAAAAGTTTCCTTTCCCACAAAAGAGAGGGAAAGCCTTTAACCTCTGATAGTTTTCAGCGGGTTTGCCTTAAAAAAAACAGAGAAATTAGAAATTTTCAGACAAATAGGAAAATAGCCTGTTCTAGCTTTAAAATAGACTATGAAGCTGAACCTTATCTGATCACAAGCTACATTAGTTTCATATGATTTCCACATCAATTATCTAATGAAGAAGAGGCTTTCACATCACACAAAAAATGTTGTCACATGATTATAGTGAAAGTTGTTTTTTTGTTTTTTTTAACCAACTGACCTCTTGCATGCTGGCTATTAGTCAGCACATGACCTCTGTCTTCCCTGATTTTGCAGGATGCAATACTACATCCAGTGGGTTTCATATGACAGTTTATCCAATTTGTTGCGTTTGTTAGTTTGTACATGAGAATAATACACAAACAAGTACAATTTCTGTCTTTGGCTGTTGTCGCTTAGGGACAACAAAACAGAGCCTGACTTTTAGGCGCTTATCTCTGGGTCCAGTATGCATTCCAACTGTGGTGCCATGCCAACACAAACTCGCTGATCAGAGAAGATGGAGTGGGCGCGCAAAGACAAATAAAGGAACAAGTGACAGTCTAGTGATGGGCAGAGAAAAGAATATATGATAAAATCCATTTAAATATACTGTAATTTTGGTTGGTAAATCAAATCCTATCAGTCGACTTTTTACATAAAGTGGCATCAGATAGGTAGCCCGGTGGACGAGTGGTTAGCGTGTCAACCTCAGTTCTAGGGTCGAAGGTTTGATCCCAGGTGGGTCCTCACTCTGTGGAGTTTGGATGTTTTCACCGGACTTACGTGGGTTTTTTTCTGGGTACCCTGGTTTCCTCTCATGTCCCAAAAACATGCAGGGTAGGCTGTTTGAACACTCTAAATTGCCCCTAGGTATGAGTGTGAGCATGAATGGTTGTCCGTCGCCTTGTGCCCTGAAATTGGATGGCCGCCAATTCAGGGCATGCCCGCCTGGTGCCTATAGTTAGTTGGATAGGCTCCAGCACACCCGCAGCCATAGGGAGGATAAGCGGTTCAGAAAATGAATGAATGAAAGGCATGGATTGCCCGAGGACACAAGAGAAGAGGTACCAACAAGTGAAAGCAATGGGTGATCACAAGAACAAGTGAAAAAGAGGGAAAAAGCCAAAGAAGAATCAAAAGCCGCAAATGACTCAAAAAGAACTCAAATCGAACAGAAATATATCAAGACAAAAATCAATACATTATTAGTAATTATTCAACATTTATTGGAAGGTTTTGCAACATGAAAACATATCTATCTACAACATGGCAAACAATAACAAAGTAAGTTTTAAATGCGCCTATTTGATTTGATTTCTACAGCCTACTCTTTAACATCCCAATTTCCAAAACAGGAGGGGAATACAATCTTCATGCTTGCTGGACCACCAAGTTTGTTTTTTGGGTGCGGTTATCCTTTTTGGAATGACTCCGACTCCATGTGTTTCTCCTAAAAACGTCTTAAAGACAATGTCACTAGGAGACACACCATCATTACACCGGACATCTGAACTCTCATAATCATCGGTATCATTATGCAAAATGACGATATTGCTTTCTTCTGAGCTACTTCACACATTTGTTTTCTGCTAGGTTTTTTTGCGTGTGTGTGTGTTTGGTTTGAGAGTTTTGAGTTTTTTTCCTTTTGTACTCTGAATTAGTGGCCAACCAATCGGAGGGCACAAAGAGACAGAAAATCATTCAGGCTTCCACTCGTACCTAGGGACAATTTAAAGTAGTTAAGCAGCCTCCAAAGCATGTTTTTGGCATGTGGGAAGAAACCAGAGTACCCGGGAAATAGATGCAAACTCCACACCTTACCCTATGCTGAGCTGTGCCCTTAACTTTAACCCTTAACCATATAACTTGACAAGCACTGTCTTTGTTTAAAAGAAGGGTGTTGTGCCTGTTTGATTTTCATGCTAATAATTAATAGTACATTGACTGGAACTTTCTCTCAGTTCACCTAAAGAGGTAAACAAGAGGAACAGTGGCATTTCCTACTTTCTTGGAAATATTTTGCAATATGTTAAACAAATATCACAAGTTTTAAAGTCCTTTAGAAGCCACTGGGGGGGAAAAGATGAGATTTGAGGAAGAATAGGGGCTGTAGCCATGCAACAGTGGTCTTTGATAACTATGGTTGACTTAGAGCAGGGGTCCCCAAACTTTTTCTTGTGAGGGCCACATAACTTTTCCCTTCTCTGAAGGGGGGCCGGTGTCAGTTTGTAACAGAAAAAGTGTGACGATCGTAGGGGAGCTTATTTTTTTTTTATTGTTTTCCAGAAAGCCACACATAACCAAATAACCCTTTCCAGGTTCTTTACAGAAAAAAAGTCAGGAAACATATAACACTATTAATGAAATAAATAATAACTAAATTACCCTCTCTGAGTTCTTCACAGAAAAAACAGGAAATAAATAACACTATTTATGAAATAAATAATAACTAAATAACTCTCTCTGGGTTCTTCATAGAAAAAAAAGCCATGGAACATTAACTTTCTGTTGTGCCATGCACAATCTTCTCCCTTTGCTCTGAAGTTTATGCACGACACCACAACCGTCATTACAGAATCCCACGTCAACATTTTGCAGCACAGTGCTTGGTGGTGAATTTGGCAGTGGACTCGTAGCGGGGCGGTGAGACCCCTTTTTTCCAACTCCCGGTTCATGCGTCCCATTATTAGACCGTGAGTTTCGGCCACCATGCTAGGAGCCCCGTCAGTCGTGATGCTAGCTAGCTTTGACCAGTCCAGGTCCAACTTCTCCATGGTTTGGCACACTTTGTCAAAAATATCCTCTCCCATTGTAGTCCCTTTGAGACTTTGGAGGGCTGCCAGATCCTCGCAAATCTCAAAGTTTGCGCTAACTCCACGAATAAAAATGAGCAGTTGCGCTGTGTCTTGCACGTCCGTGCTTTCATCCAGTGCTAATGAAAAAAAGTCAAATTATTTCGTCTTCTGCTGCAGCTGGGCATATACATTACTCCCGATTTCTTCAACGCGTCTGGTCATTGTACTCACCGACAGACTTACGGCATTAAATGCATCTTTCTTCTCGGGACACACCTCCTCCGCGACAGTATCCATACATTTCTTAACAAACTCTCCGTCAGTGAAAGGCTTACCGCTGCTTGCTATCAATTTAGCAACCCAAAAGCTGGCCCGAACGGATGCCTGGTTCTGCTGAGATAGTAGTCCACTTTTTCGCTTTGAGTTTGTCTGCTCGTATTTGGCCTTGCAATCTATCGTACTTGTCTTTGTGACGGGATTCATCGTGTCGGCAAAGATTGTATTCTTTGAATACCGCCACCGTCTCTTGACAAATGAGACAAACAGCCTTTTCTTTGCATTGAACAAAAAAATAATCGTTTGTCCACTCCAGGTTAAATACCCTGCATTCTGAATCAATTTTTCTCTCACCTAACTTTTTCGCCATTATTCCGTTCTCAAACAGGTTGCAGTTTTAATATGCTTGAATAGTCCGCGATGGTCCCAGGGCTCCGCCCTCACCTGCGATCGTCCAGATGTCTCGGTAACACTGCTCGTGCATGCAACGGTGGACGTGCCCGCATGCATCAAAGGGAAACACTCTCCCCGCGTGTGTCACCAAAGAAGCAATGCGAAGCCCCGCTTCACTGGGATGATTTGTGGGCTCAGCAGGGGTGCAATGAACCAAACACAAGATTAAAATGTCCCAGTCTTCAAGGCCAAATAGGAAAAAAAATCCGACAGCGTCTCTGGTATTGTTCAGAGGGCCGGTCCAAATGTGCCGGCGTGCCGCATCCCAAAAAAATAAAAAAAAAATAAAAAAAAATAAAATAAAAAAAATTAAAAAAAAATCCGATAGCGTCTCTGGTATTGTTCAGAGGGCCGGTCCAAATGTGCTGGCGGGCCGTATCCGGCCCGCGGGCCGTAGTTTGGTGACCCCTGACTTAGAGTTTAAACTTTGGTGTGCATTGCTCGAAGGTGTGTGAGTGCTGGTTTAGTGAAAATTCAATTGCAGTAAAAGCAAGAACAATGATGGCATAAACAAACTCCAAATTGTTTACATAAAGATGTGTTGCATTTCTCATTGTGTGTTACTTCAACTCATTACGTCTCATGTGTGTTTAACAAGAGTCAACAGAACTCCACTGGTTATTTCATATTTTACTCATCTTGATCTAGTACTGTTTTATTGTATTTAATTATATTAATGTGGCTTTTAGGACTAGATGAAGAAAAATCATTATATGAGAGAGCACATGAAAGAAGTCAAAATAGTCATTGCTCGCTTTGGCTTTGTTCTTGTGTTCTGAAACTGTGTAATGCAATAACTGGGGGCAAGGGGGGCATTATGTTGGGACTGAAATGTTGGTTCATGATAGAAAGAACAGAAGATGATTCTTATTAATTACATGGCTTTCTATTCTGATTGTCACATATTGTGAATGAAATAAATTTATGTTTGTATACGTAGAATGCCAGGTGAAAGGCTGACAGTCGGACGCACTTCAGATGTCGGGCGCTTTCCTGGTGCAGCCCCGCCGACCAGGGTGGAGTTGTCCATTCACAAGGAAGGGGAAAAAACACAAGACAGCGCTTGCCGTCGCTGGTTTAGGAAAATGTGGCCATGCTGCTGTAAATGCCAAAATAGCTCAACCTATGACATCACTGATAAGGTGGAATTGGTAAACGCTCCCACCCCAATCCCAGACCTTGATGGGCCAAAGCATGAAAATGGAAAAAAAGAAAACGGAGAATCAAGGGAAATGGAAGGTAATGTCCGTCATCTCTTGCTGTCAATTAACATATGGGAAACGTTGAAGTTATTTCCATCCTTTGTCCACAGTCATGAGGTTGTCTGTGTCTTCTGTGGATCTGCTGAGCTACAAAATGGGCAAGAACAGACAGGAGCACCATACTAACTTGTACCACACAGAAGACCTGGTCATCCGTAGAGGACAGAGCTTCCAAATAGAGATAGAGCTCAACAGGCCCTTCAATGCTGAAACTGACAAACTGCATCTGGATCTGAGAACAGGTACGAGTTCAATTGTATAACCCAGGGGTGTACAAACTTTTCCCTCCCAAAGTCCCTTTCAAAAATACCAAATGATGCAAGGGCCTGCTTGAAAACCTTTCATTTTTATTTGTTAAACAGAAGGCTGGATCAGGTAAAAAAAAAAGTTGTTTAAAATGTATTAGTTTTTCGCTCAATGCCTACCATGCCACTTAAAATCGATTTGACGTCTACACATGAAATGGCAGTGAATGAGTTAAGGGTTACACGCAACAAAATACTGAAATTCTACAGTTTTCTACATCAATTTTAATATGACAGCCAGGTGGATGAGTGGTTAGCGTGTCGGCCTCATAGCTTTGGGGTCCTGGGTTCAACTCCAGGTCGCTCCACCTGTGTCGAATTTGCATGGTCTCTCTGGGACTGCATGGGTTTTCTCTGGGTACTCCGGTCTCCTCCCACATTCCAAAAACATGCATGGTTGGCTGATTGGACTCTCTATATTGCCCCTAGTTATGGGTGTGAGTGTGAGAATGGTTGTCCGTCTCTTCGTGACCTGCGATCGGCTGGCCACTGATTCAAGGTGTCCCCCGCCTCTGGCCCGAAGTCAGCTGGGATAGGCTGCAGCACCCCCCGTGACCCTAGTGAGTAAGCGGTGCAGAAAATTAATGAATGTTTTCACTCTAAGAGGAAATGGAGATGCACTTTTTAAATGATTGACTCCAGCTAGTGTCAAAATTGTGAGGAGTGCAACAGAATGTAAACTGAAATTAAGCTTTTCTGCAATCTATAATCAATGATATTTCATCACTAGCTGTGGGCCAATAAAAAATAAGCCCTCGCACCGCTTCAACAACAGTCACTACGTTAACATGTGATCAATATCCAGCTTAAAGTAACAATTTTATACCACTTCCATTTTTAAAAGGTTCAGAATACCTCCTTTACATGTATGAACCCACAGGGTTACTCCTTCCGTACAGGACATTGTTATCAACTAGGATATCCTTCTACAGACAGACCCTATTTTTATGCAAGGTTCAAATCTAGAGAACTGCAAGTCAGCAGCAGAAAAGAAAAGGCGGGGTTTTTAGACCACCGTGTTTTAGTCATTTTCTGGAAAAACGAAAGCATGTGCTTCAAAAACATGTGGTTACCCTGCGTGTCTTGCCAAATCAACATAAAACCAGCAAGCTTGTTTGCGCTACTCATTCTCTACCTCTGTGAAGAAAAGGATTTGCTGACTGACTTGGTAGGTATAAGTACAACTATTTATCTAATGGGCAGATGTTCTTAACTTGGCAAGGGAGATCTGCGCTATGAAATGGGGATTTGAAGACCGCCACCCATCCCAATCGCTCATGTTCGTGTGCCCCACTATTTTTTTTCAGGATTTGGGGCAATGTTATTGAGAAATTTTCCATTTAACCAGAACAACATTTGTGAAATCAGAGTTCATGGTCAGGAGATTATCTTCCCTTTCCATTTGCATTCTGCATCTACGATGCAAGTAAGACTTGTGACTTCATGTCAGGGTGTTAGGTTAGTACATATTTAACAATTGTTAATTTTATTAATCAATTATTTACATGTTTTACTAAAGACACTAAAGGCACTGACCTAACTTTAATCGATTATCATTATTATTATTTCATGTTTCAAAAGCGTACTGTTGGAGGGAGCCTCAAAAGGGACCTGTCCGACCTGTCCATTTTTCATGTAAAACATGCTGTAAAACACGAAAAACATAAGTGGACAGAGCTACTGCCACTTGCTGCCGCTTAAACGGCGCCATCATGGGGAAAGGGGTAAAAAAAAAAAAAAAAAAAAAAAAAAAAAAAAAAAAAAAAAAAAAAAAAAAAAAAAAAAAAAATAAATAAATAAATAAATAAATAAATTACTGCGCGCCATATGATTGCTGCTGCGCAGCGAAGACGAGAGTAGTGCGCAATTGCGCACGCGCGCAGCTTAGAGGGAACACTGATGCCAATGCTGTTTAAAATAAAAAAGCTCTGGTGACATCACAGGGTTTGGATTCCTCCCAGAATTCTAACAGCTTCCAGACGTTGGGACCTCCTCTGATTCTTGCAGGCTGCATATTACAATGATCTTCTACACTCTATGGAATGATGTTTATTGCATCACAACCAAAAAATTAGAAAATCCACACCCATAACAGCTGTTTGAATTTAAGGATGTCAAATTCAAACAACTTTCCAATCTGTATCTGCTGAGAAAGGACTTCTTCCGAGTAAAGAGAAGCTTTGTATACTGTGGCTTGACAATCCGTTATTTGTCAAAACTGGGTTAACGATACTGAGTCTGAAATGACATAACAGAAGCAGTCCAAACAACTTCCTTGCAAAGAGTGCTGGACAGTGTGGGCGCATAGTTAACTTGCTCGAATCACTTTAGGCCTTTGTGTTCCTTCAATTATGTAAAGTAAACACTTTTTTTCTTCTTGAACTGCTCTGACGCACAATTTAAGTATAACTGACTGTCCACTTTGCATTTTTTTTTCACTATAACCCACTAGTTTTTATGCTCACTTTGAACTCTGCGTCTAATAGTCAAGTTTGGTTTATTTTGGGATATATATTTAAGCCAATTAGCTACATCTCTTTTGGTGTAAATATCACATAAGTAATGTGGATATACATGCATCTTATAGTTCAGTGCTGCTTATATATATGATCAAAGAACATTTTCTTGGAAAATTTGGAGGGTGCAGCTTATAGTGGGAATTTTGTCTGATATATTATTTTCTGAGACATGGTAGATCAAGGGTGTCAGACTCGGGTTGGTTCGCGGTCCGCTTTAACGTCAACTTGATTTCACGTGGGCCGGACCATTTCAGATATAATATTTAGATATTTTTTTATTAATTTATTAAAAGAACTGGATTAAAAGCCCTGAATATTCAGTTTTTTATAGATCTAAAACAATGTTTATTTTAGCTTTTTTAAATCTATTTTTAGATTTTACAAATACATTTTTGAACTAAAAACACAGAAAAAATGGATTAAAAATTACAATTATTGATTTAAAAGGGGGAAAATCAGGAAATTTCATATACCTCTATACTCTTCATTTTAATTTGATCCTAAAACAGAAAGTCGGCACTCATGATTTACTTTCCAGGGCCACACAAAATAATGCGGTGGGCCAGATTTGGCCCCCGGGCCGCCACTTTGACACGTGTGGTTGATTATAAGATGTCTATCACAAAATAAGATTTAGTAGATCTTGCAAAAAGAATTTAACCACCCGCGTTATGAATGGTATTCAATAAATAGCACTTTCCTTAGCTAACATTTTTTCAAACTACAGTATTTTATTGTGTGGTACTCACTTTGTTTAGGTAAGGATATCTTATCAAGAGTCCATTGTTCTAGATAAGATTTCTTAGAATACACCACTACCCAACCTCTCCATTGCAGTTTTATTTAAAGAAAAAAAAATCAATGAAATACGGTCTCCTTTATTTTCCTCTGTTGTTGCTTCAAGTTTGAGAGTTCCAGGGTCGCCTTGCAAAAGGTGTGTCATAATCCTGTCATTTAATTTTGAATTCCAATAAAAAGAGATGTTTTATTAGACAGTGCTGAAGATTAATTTAAAAGGTAATTTATATCCCTCGTATCTGTACACCGATCAAATATGATTCAATAGATAGATTTCATGGAATGGCATTCATTCTGGGAAATTCACTTTATCACCAAGACTTCAGATGAGTAAGGGTCCAAACTGGATGACCTCCAAGAAAACTCAACTTGTAATATTATACTGAAAAGAGCTGTTTTACTGTAACTTTTTGAACACTGTGATTCACTTTGCTTGACGTGTAAAACTTTCATTGTAGGTCCACTACCACTTGTGTCCAAAGGGACCCATGTCATCATCCCACTTGTGGGTACTTTGGACAATAAACAGTGGGGGGCTAAACTTGAAGAGCAAAATGACAACAAGGTTAAGTTGTCAATCAACACTTTGGCCAGTGCTGTGGTTGGTCTTTATGGTTTGACAGTCACAACTTCCTCCCTGAAAGACGAAGCTATGAATACTTATACGTCCAGCAAGAACATAATCATCCTCTTCAATCCCTGGAGTCAAGGTAAGATGCTCAAAAATGTGATTGAGTCATGTAGCAATGAAGACAAAATGTTTTCACTTCCTCTGTCTTACCATAGTAACGCATAGAACATCAGCATACAAGTTTACACAGTTAGACAGTAGGTCATAACCTTTCCAGTCAATTCTACTTCCTCTGAGAATTCAATAATTCTCTTCCACCCCAGTGTTGGCCCATCTGCCGACCTGACCACAACACACATGTTTTCACTTAAGAGACCTTGCCTTGTCCCTATCCTCCTTTTTGTGTTTGTTCAAACTTAGTAAACTTTCGAAATATTCAATTAGAATTGAAAAACAAGATTTATCGTTGCAAAATACAGAGCTCCTGCAAGATGTTAAGGTTCTTGTTTTACTCCATCCTCCCCCACCCTTCTCTTACTACTCCTCCCCAATCACATAACTTCCCCTCTTTCTCTTCGCTGTCCCTCATGACTGAAAGCCTCTTCCTTCCACTTTTTTTTTGCCATGAAAACTTAATTTTACGGCTCCTTCTTTTCAATCTTTCTTTTTTTTATGTTCCCCGCCCATTGTAGCAACAATAAGAAATACAAATGTCTGGAATAAAATGGGACATGCGCAGGAGCACAGGACCAACAATCAACTCTGCTCTGGCAGCATGTGGTCTATGTTTAGGACTATTTCCTGGCCCTGTTGAAATTCTTATATTTTCGGTTTAAAGAAAGCACATTCTTGAGTGATTAAGTCACCGTCAAAGTGAATAGACCGTCCATTCTGGGCCTTTTTCAGAGAAAGGGGGAGGAATGCAGAAATCATGACCAATCATGAAGGACAAACTTAATAATTTATTAATTCATTCATTTTCTGTTTCGCTTATCCTCACAAGGATTGTGGGGGGGGGGGGGGTGCTGGAGCCTATCCCAGCTGACTTTGGGCAACAGATTGGGACAACCTAGATTGGTGGCCAGCCAATCGCAGGGCACAAGGAGACAGACAACCATTTCCGCTCACACTCATACCAATGGGCAATTTAGAGGTTTTTTTTTTTTACTGTAGCACAAATACTATTCTGTATTGTGAACTCTTTTAGAGGACACTGTATTCCTGGATGATGAAAATGAGAGAAATGAGTATGTTTTGAACGACACTGGAAGAATTTATTATGGAACTGAGAAGCAAATTGGCGCTCGCACATGGAACTTTGGTCAGGTATGTACTAGTACTTCGTGCCATAATCATGGATCACTGTCCCCTATAACTGGAATTTCACATACTAACAAAACAACCTGTATATGTTGCACCCAAACTGACAGTTGTACCATTAGCAACATGACCAAATTGCCCCATGCTATCTTTGGAGTAAAAATCACAGTTAAAAGGGAAATAATGAAATAAAAATATAAAATTGTGAAAATAACAACACAGAAATCCACTTAAATTTTAACACAAGTAAAAAAATAAAATAAAAAATAAAAACATAATCCATTAAACTAGACGGGGCGCCACATGTAAACTTCGGGTAGCCACTCCCTTTTCACTACCCTAGGAGCCAATGTAGGATTACTAAAGGTACAGCAGCGGTCATCACACGACTGGCATACAGAAATTAACAACAGGCCCCAAATTTTCACAAAATAAAGATGGCTCTTGTGCAAGAACTGTGTCTTCCCTCCTGACAATATACTGTATGGACGGACCACATAACTTTGAAGATTTAGGAACGTCATTTCAACAAGACCAATCTGTGGTTGTCCCTTTGGATTATTAACAACACCATTGGGGGATGAGCCATTTCACGTTGGCGTCACGATGGATGGTGACCCTTCAACATTCATCATATGACAATTCCATTCTATTACAGCCCTCTAAATGTCCGCTATCTAATGGGTGGCCTCCTGGCAAGGCTGAACTTGCTCACTTGGAATGGCAGACATTCATCTTGGCTTGTTAGAGTATCTTGCATTATACAAATACGTTTTTTAACATGTAAAGGTTTTAGGGAAAGGACCTTCATTCGGGTCATCTCCGCCTCTGGAATTTGGGGTTAAAATTATCAAATATTTTATGCTCAAAATACAGGGTTTGTTTTTTCCTCTTCAACCTGTTGTCTGAAATAGATTTTTGATCATTTAAAACTGTGTTTTATAGAAACAAGCACTAATGTAATAAAGGCAGTGAATAATTTGAATATAATATTCATAGTATTGGATTATCATTATATTTTCTGGCCACTTTGATAAATGATTTAATTATGAATAGATAATTTTGAAATCAGTCATGACTGATTATGATTATTCTTCCATAATCCATACAACAACATCCTATGATAAAACTAAATTAACCCAATTGATTTTATACCAAATATGGATATCGTCTGACCAATTATAAAATGTATTAGATTTTAGTCAATTATCAGTTCACAGTTTCATTGATTATTCATTACAGATGTTGAGTATTCTACTGTAAAGTGTAAAACTAAAGCTGTACCGTATGCCCATTTCCAATCAATCCCCATCGATTTGACAGGAATGCTAGCTATTTTCATTTTGTCTGCAAAAGACAGTAGGAAATAAGTGATCACTCTTTCAAGTAAGTTTTAAATACACTGGTTAAATCAATGTCATTGATTTTTACCATGTTTATATTACTTCTTCAAATATTAAAATATGACAATCGTGCCTCCTCTGCAGTTTCAAGAGGGAATTTTGGAAGCATGTCTATTCGTTCTGGAAAAGAGCGACATGCCCCCATCTGGTCGAGGAGATCCTATTAATGTTGTTAGGGTCATATCAGCCATGGTAAGTAAATTTTACTCATCAAAATATTGTTTTAGAAGAAATATTATAAACAGTATTAACAGGCAAACTTTCACAATTACCATTAATTATGTTTTGTAATTTGTCTTATACATTTTGCCCATCAGAACTTTGAGGATAATATAACATTATTAATATGATCATACATGCAATGCTACACATTTTTTTAGATAAATGCCCAAGATGATTATGGTGTTCTGATTGGAAACTGGTCTGGGGATTACTCTGACGGGGTCTCTCCAGCTGCGTGGAGCAGCAGCGTGGAGATTTTAAGGAAATACCATTCATCCAATGGAACCCCTGTGTCATATGGGCAATGCTGGGTCTTCTCCGGAGTTACAACTTCAGGTGAGTGTGTTTGCAAAAAAAATAAGTGTGAGCACATACTTTTTGTGTAATGATAGGATTGACCTCAGCAATGCCAGAATTCAGGTCTTTCAAGTCCGTTATCAAAGGGTCTGATTTATCTGTAGGCATTTTTATGCTTGTTGCAAATATACAATGCTTCCGAAAGAGTCATCACCTTATGGTGGTGGAGAGGTGTGTGTGTCCCAATGACCCATGGAGCTATGTTGTCTGGGGGAAAATCTTTAAATAAATCATCACATGTGGTATTTCTGAGATTCTGTATGAATCGAAAGGATCGTCTGATGGATTGCACATTCGGAAAGGGTGTTGTCTATACGTAGAAAAAATCAAAAAGGAGGTCACGTGAGCAGTTCAACCAGGAAGTGTGTCCGTAGCAGTCTAGTTTGTCATCCCTAGGTACGATGGCGGCACCCTGAGCGAGCAATCACAAAATTGTGCAACTTTTAGGTCCTTATTGTATGAGTAAAGTTTTGTATGAATTCCTGTTATTTCAAATGTAGTAAAGTCAAAGTCCCATTTTAGGGTTTCCAACTTGACAGATTTTTGGGACTTCTGTTCTCTGCCATGTTTTATTTAAAAGGGCTAAAAACAAATTGAGTGTGCATGAGCAAGTTCATAATAGCCAGATGACCTTAGCAGTGACTGCAATAACTCATTTACACCCCGGACACTTCACATTGACATTCCTATCATACCTTCTACTTTGGTCCCTCGTAAGGAAACATGTGTCACTTTCATTCAGCCAACAAATTAAAGCCTGCAGTACTTCTCCCAACCTCAGTTGAAATAAACATGTTTATTCTCAAAAATATTGACACAAAATTGAAATAAGCCCTCTTTATATATAATCAAACAACTAGATTAATCTTTTTTCTCAATATTTGCAGTACTCCGTTGTCTTGGGATACCTGCTCGCAGCGTGACCAACTTTCAGTCCGCACATGACACTGACGTGTCCCTCACAAATGATGTATATTTTGATGAAGATATGGAGCCAATTGACTACCTCAACAGTGATTCGATCTGGTAAGCTATGTAAAATGTTATGTGACGCGATCTGGGACATGCTGCAAAGAAAACTGTTCTGCTGCAAGATCCATAGTCATCAATTTCACTGTATATTTAGATTGCTCTAAACGACAGTGCCCTTGAACTCGAGGCAGGCAGTTGTCATGCACCTTCAGTTATCTGCACTTTATACTCAACTGGACTTAACTAAGTGTGCACTTAGAACTCATGAATATTCTCGTCTCAATAAAATTATGCTCATTCCATCACAGATTCAATATATCTAATCACTGACACTAGTTTGTCTTTTATTTAATTATTAAACTAATTCTGTTCATTTGGTGTAATTGAATATTTATTCATGCATACTCTGTACCACTTATAACAACAAACGTTGCAAGTGATTATCCCAGCTGACCAACCACTGCGGTCCTTCTGGCTTACCCAATTACAGGGCAAATATAGTCAAACATCTTTTCACAATGCAATCGCACCTCCGGAGGGTTCGGAGGGTTCAGTCAATGCTTAGCATGTATTTTGTTGGAATGTGAGAGGAAACGGGAGTAACCAGAGAAAACCCATGCAGGCATATGAAGAACATGCATACTCCACATATGAGGGTCATTGCCTGTGATTGAACCAATGAATTTCATTAGGCAAAGTGTTACTGATTTTAAAAAATGGTTTTGGATTATAGAGAGAAAGTAGGAAAAGAAAGAAGTTATACAAAAAAATAACTAAATATATAAAGTACAGGGCAGCCTGGCAGCTGAGTGGTTAGCGCCTCGGCCTCACAGTTCGATCCCAGGTCACTCCTCACTGAGTGGAGTTTGAATGTTCTCCCCTGGGCTTGTGTGGGTTTTCTCCGGGTACTTTGGTTTTCTCCCACATCCCAAAAACATGCAGGGTAAGCTTGTGCCCGGCGAATGGCTGGCCTCCGATTCGGGGTGGCCCCCGCGTCGTACCCATACTTAGCTGGGATAGGCTCCACAACCCCGCGCGACCCTAGTGAGGATAAGCCGTTCAGAAAATAAGTGAATATACCGCATATACTTCCTGGCGGCTTGGTGTCCGTGTGGCTAGCGTGTGGGGCACACAGTTCTGAGATCGAAGGTTCGCGCGGATTTTCTCTGGGTACTCCGATTTCCTCCCATTTCCCAAAGAAATGCAAGGCTGGTTAAACACTGTAGATTGTCTCTTGGTATGTGTGTGTGCGTGAGTGGTTGTCCGTCGCTTCATGCAAACTCCAAACAGGTGGACCAACTTGGATGTGAACCCACGTCCCCCACTGTGAGGCCGACACGCTAACCACTCAACTGCCGGGCCGCCCACAGACAAATATAAATGGAAATATTTTGTAGAAGTCATTACATTACATTACATATTAAGGAAAACAATTGCAGAGACACAACCGTTGGCATTGAGAACATTTTTTACTGTCTTTTTACCATTTGAAACAGAAGCTCTGAGGTCTGGCTGCAGCCTCTTGATCAGTGCAGTGCATACAATACCTCCCATACTGAAATTAAGTCCATTACCCTGCCACGGTTAAGTGTTATTGAGCATGTCTAGAATTAAATAAAAAATATTTCATTTCTACATATGTAGGAATTTCCATGTATGGAATGATTGCTGGATTGCCAGGCCAGACTTGCCCAATGGACATGGGGGCTGGCAAGCTGTTGACTCAACCCCCCAGGAGACAAGCCAAGGTACCTTCCGCTGTGGTCCCGCATCGGTCACTGCAATCCGCTCTGGCCAAGTCTACCTCAAACATGACACACCTTTTGTCTTCGCTGAGGTGGGCTCTTCTAAATTATGTCATTATACTTCATATAAAGGGTTAGTCAGCACTGGCTTGATAGTTTGCTGGTCGGAATTTTGCTCCTTTGCTAGGTCAACAGCGACAAGATTTACTGGCAAAGGAATCTCGATGGTACATTCAGCCAAGTCCATATCGAGAAGAAGGCTGTTGGCCACTGTTTAAGCACAAAAGCAGTTGGATCCGATGAGCGAGCTGACATCACTCATCTATACAAACATCAAGAAGGTACCAGTCTGTTTTACTCTTGTGTTATGTCCATGCAATTGTGTTCATGGCCTACATCAAACACTTTTATGTTTTAGATCCATTGGTACAGGGGTGGCCAAGTCCGGTCCTCGAGAGCCCCTATCCGGTCTGTTATCCATATCTCCCTCCACCAACACACCTGAATTAAATAATCTGGATCGGTATCAAGCTTCTGGACATCTTGCTGATGAGTTGATCATTTGAATCAGGTGTGGTAGAGGAGGGAGATGTGGAAAACAGACTGGATAGGGGCTCTCGAGGACTGGAGTTGGCCACCCCTGCATTAGAATATGTCAACCTCTGACTCATGCTTGTTCCTTTTTTTCCAGGCTCAGAGGAGGAGCGTATTGCCGTAGAGACGGCCAGTCGTTATGGTAGCAAGCCAGATGTTTACTCTAAGCCAATTGCAGAGGATGTCAGAGTAGAGGTGAAAATGGAGGGAGAGGGTCCCCGAATGGGAGCCGATGCCCAGCTGAGCATTATGGTGAAGAACTTGAGCTCTCAACCCCGCAGAACTACACTTCACAGCCAAGTGGCTGTCATGTACTACACTGGTGTTGTGAGGGGCATAATCAAGAAGGAACAGTTACCAGTAGAGCTTTTGCCCAATGAAGGTTGGTTATTACTCAGGTTTCTAATGTAAAATGAACCAAATAGGGCAGTATATACAATGTTTATGTTTATTCTTTAAATATTATAGATTTATTTATTATAGTGGAGGGTGTAGATTTTGCCGGAAGTCAAGTGCCAAAGGCGTCAGCTCCTAGTGACGCCAACGATAGGATAAGAGGATAAACTTCCATCATTTTGTTGCTAAGTAATTTTCCACTGTAAATTGTTCAATTACTACAAATGAGCTTAGTGCCTGTGAGAATTTCACATCAATGCCTGAAACTAACATTTGTTGCCAAGAAGATATCGCATTACACAGATGTGTGTGTAAATGTTGAAAAAACAACAATAGGCGCTGTAAAAATTCTGCCTCCTAGAAAACTGGTGAAACCATTGTTCACTTTCCAATAAGGATATTACAAGAATGATGACGGTGGCATACAGTGTCAGATTAATTTGAGCATTTTAAATGTCAGTCTTCTATGTCTATACACAGAAAAGATCATTGAATGGATTTTGCCTTATCAACAATACCAAAACCAACTGGTGGATCAGGCAGCACTAATGCTGACATTGTCTGGAAGAGTCAACGAGACCAAGCAAGTCTTGGCTAACCAGACCACTTTCCGGCTGCTAACACCTGATCTCAACATCACGGTCTGGCTTTTCACCATTTCTTCTTGATAGATTTAGTAGAAGTATTTCCAAAATCCTGGTATGTAAATCTTTTTTTATTCTTGACAGGCTCTGGGAAAAGCTGTTGTTGGTGAAGAAATGGCAGCCAGGATCACATTTACCAACCCACTGCCAAAAATGCTGAAGAGTGTTGTCTTCAGAGTGGAAGGACTGGGTCTGCAGAAAGGTCACGAAGTGTTTGTTGGGTAGGACCGCCTATCTATTTTCAACGACATTCAATACTTCTTCTTTTACTTGATTTTTAACTTGTCTTTTTTTTCAGTGACGTCAGTGGTCACGCCACCGTTACGCTAACAGAACACTTCATCCCAACCCAACCTGGGCCCAGGAAATTGGTGGCATCTCTTGATTGTAAAGAGCTAACACAAGTGCATGGAGTGGCAGACATCATTGTTCTTGAACAGTAAAAGGCTGCAGTTAACCTCTTGTTATATTCCTCACTGAAACCTAACACATATGTCAATTATTCTGTTAAAGCACATTGTAAATTGGATTTTGTACTGCATCAACATTTTTAAAATCTTGGATAAGATAATTTTTTATCAGTATATTATATTTTTGCAATTAAATACAGCACATTTATTTTTATTGAAAATATGTTGCATGTATTTCAGTTCACTCGGGATAATTATTATGATGTTCACTGAAGTTAGTAACTTAGTAAGCATTTTAATACTCTGTGTTGTCTAAGTATGTGAAACGTGTTATCAAACAAAGCAAACTTAACAATAGCTTGGAGGCAGTATGGAAATTTCAGACAAGGTAATTCCTCATCATTGACGTCAACTACTACATGACATCAATTATAAATATAGGACTGTGACTAATTATGTTATTTATTTCATTAAAAAGGACTGTGTTGTCCATTTGAATTGTATAGTCTACATCAGTACAATACTGGAAACACTCGTTTTTAGGATCAATTCCATCAGATATTGGTCTATATTTTGCTGCTTTCACTACAATGAAAGTATATACTATGTTTTTGTGCACACTAACAATGAAGTAAACATACTACTGTATGTATCACACTGTGCCATGTTGAGTGGGCTCATCCGGCAGAAATGATCTGGGTAAACACTAACTTTATTTGTTGATTTCAGAACTGAATATTTGTGAAGGAAACCGTTCCAGTATAACTTTACTATTTATTCTGATTGTGTTTTTGTTGTATTTGCTGATGATAAAACTAACTGAACACTGTAATGTTGAACTGACTTCTTCTTTGTCATCAGGCATGAGACATTAGACCGGTCCAAAAATTATAGAATATAATACAATTGCTATCCCAAAATCACCAGATTTTGGTTTCAGCCCTTGGTTTTTCTCTGCTGCAACTGTATAATATCCAATGAGTTTTAAAGCATTTGACCGAATAAAAGTAAATTGCCAGAAACAATTAAGTATTTACCTTCCTGCTTTGATAAGGAGCCCTATTATCAATATATCCAGCAATCCAGCTTCACAGCTTTGTACCAAAAGTGAATTTTGATTTATAATTATACTAGTTTATTCAATTATTTTTGGTCACTAAAAAACGAAAGACTCATTCAAATGAACATTACCATGATTTGGATAAACATACTCAAACTAAAGCTAAAATTGTATAGTTAAAAGACATCCTGTGTGTTTCATTTCTACTCCGTTGCTGTGGTGTTTAAATTTCAATTTCCCCAAATTTATGGATCTGACTGTATAAGGCAAGGGTGTCAGACTCGGGTTGGTTTGCGGGCCGCTTTGGTCGCCCGGACCCAAACAACCGGCGACAAAACAAGGTAAAACAACACGTTCTACGCATCAATCAAAGCCAACAGTGGCCCTGAGCAGTTTCACTGAGCGGACGTGTGTGTATAAGAGTTTGTATGTACATGAGTTGTCCCCTTAGGAAGGGACATCAGTCAGGGTCTTAACAAGTTCTCCAACAAAACACAATAAAAGTACGGGAAATGTGGAGCTTTTCTTTAGCCTAATAATTAATAGGGCATTAAGTATGACTAAATAATAATTCACAGTTTGTATTTAGGGAATTTGAGCAACAATTTTAAATGGTAATTATCAATAACCTTCCGGGCGACCAAACATCCGGCAACCAAAAGTCTGGCGACCAGAAGTCCGGCGACCAAACATCTGAGTACCCCATTTTAGATATATTTAGATTTTTTTATATAAATGGATTAAAAGAACTCGATTAAAAGCCCGAATATTCCGTTTTTTATAGATCTAAAACAATGTTTATTTTAGCTTTTTAAAATATATTTTTAGATTTTACAAAATGATTTTTGAACTAAAAACAGAAATAAAATGATTACAAAATTACCATTATTGATTTAAAAGGGGAAAATCAGGAAATTTAATATACATCTATACTCTTCAGTTTAATTTGATCCTAAAACAGAAAGTCGGCACTCATGATTTACTTTCCCGGGCCACACAAAATGATGCGGCGGACCAGATTTGGCCCCCGGCCGCCACTTTGACACATGTGGTATAAGGTAAGCAAGGATAGGCATGTTTATATATAAAAATAAAAAAATAAAAAGACTCGTACCTGGGCGTTATTCTTGTAACAGGCAATATTTCCTTCCTTAATATAACATGATTAACAAGCTTACTTGTTTAATTTTTCCATCCAAATTACAAATAATTCATAAAAATAAGGGTGTTAAGCTTGTATCAGTGTTATTTCTTCTCTGTTTACTCATGAAAAGATATAATTTAAAAAATGCAAATAGGTTAGGGTTTGTGGTGTATACTCACTTTCTGAAATACAGAATTCTCACCATTATGTGAAACAGATGTTTATAAAAGATTTTGTTTCACCAATCTGATCTCCCATCCAAAATGGCACATACTATGAAAAGATTACAAGTTGTCCATGAAAATACAGATTTTCCACAAGTCACCAGTCATCAAAACACAGTTGAACTACCTGAAGAATGCCACTGCAATCTAGTGGTAGAGGTTAATATTGCAAAATTTCTTTACCGATTGAAGCTTATTTTAGTTGTACCCACTCAAAATGTGCTCTGGTGTCAATCAACCAATCCCTAATAAGAAATTCTTTAAACCTTTCATGTAATACATTTTTAGGGCACAAGAACAGATGATTTAGATGCAAATCTACCAGTAATCTTTACAAAGATTACTGCAGTATTGCATAAAGATGAAATGATACTATGGAAGATACTTTCAGAATTTATATATCTATTTTAACAAATAGATATTCTCACATCCAAAATAATTCAAATGTTTTGTTTATTGATACAAAATTTTGTCACAAGCAAAACGTGACATTCAGCAATTTTCAAACAAAAACAACATTTTATACATTAGGCATTTTTTACATGGCAAAATGTTAAATATTACAGTAATCATCTGTCAAATCTAATCTTCTGTCTAACTCAAGAAAGAGCAACAATATAGTTAGCTGCTACAGGAGTTGAATTCAGTGTGTCTTGATTAGGTTTAAAAAAAGTTCTAAAACAACAATGACAACAACAAAAAATCAAAGTAGTGATAGTATATAAATGAATAAATTACTGCAATAAGATCAGGATAACACACCATTTTTACAGAAGAAGCTGATTATATATTGTACATGCAGAAACCTGAATTTGCCATTAAGTATTATTCATACAAAACATTCAGTTAACTGAGTTGCATATATTTTCTACCACACTGTTGAACTTCTCCGGTTGATCGGCATACACGTGGTGTGAAGCATTGTTTATTATCTGTAGAATGGGGAAAAAAATCACAAGTTTAAAAAAAATATAAAGATAGTATATATAATATCAGCAAGAAATATGACACAATAATTACTCGAAGTAACAACAACCGCATTATAGTTATCCCAATTCTAAATAGGAAGGCCTGTTAAATGTCTATAATTATATCATATGCAACTCTTGTGGTGAAATGCGCTCAGCAAAATTAATGAATGAATAATTCAATCAGTGTTGGAGGAGGGATACAGAATACTGTATCTCTTTTTTATTTTTTGAGTACAGTAATACCTTGAGTTACGAGTTTAATGAGTTCCGGGGCCAAGCTCGTATGTCAATTTACTCGTATCTCAAATAAATTTTTCCCATAGGAATTAACTAAATACAAATTAACCTGTTACCACCCTCTAAAAAACACCAATAACAGGATATAACAATGAAGAAACATATTTGTATTTCTTCTAATTCACTACTTACTCACAAAGTAACAAATACAGTGGTACCTCCTGATACAACAGCTCGTCATACAACATGCTCGTGTTACGACAAAAATTTCGATCGAATAATTCGCTCGCGATACAATTAAAATTTCGAGATGCGACGAAGCCAGGTGGCCATGACATGAGAGGCTGTTTATCATTTTTGCCGCATCCCTTCCGTCCAAAACTACTATATCTACAAGGACTGAACAATTTATTCAGACTAGTTTCGACCAGGAAACGCACAACGCGCATGCGCGGGCAAAAAGTATTTCTTTCTGGGTAATGAAGTATACTCGTGCACACAACACCAATAGCCAATGGCACCCTTTCTCAGAATAAAACTTCATTACCCACAATCAATACGTGGGAAGCTCAGCTATTTTATTTCCTGTTATTCTGTCTAAGGAAAGAAGGTCCCGCGATCGTTCTTTAAAGACTATTTCTCGTTGGCAAGTGGTCGTGCGTTATCCTATTGTGAGGACATTTGTGTGCATCATTTTCGGAATATTTTGAAGGCAATACAACAGCAAACAGTCCATCGATAGCGAACGTGAGGGTGGAGGTGTGGCGAACCGCTAACCCGGAAAACGAAGGTAACAAAAGACAAAACTAGAATTCAGTTTTGTGTAAAGTTACATCAAACGTATGTTTGAGTGTCTGTATATATTTATCCAAGTTAATTTAAATTTGTTTGTTCGTTTACGAGTGCGTTGTTGCCCCCACCTTCACCTCCGTGTGTCGTTGTCTTTCCCCTAAGCGAAATGCGTCTAATTTTACATCTATTAAACACATTTTATTACTACTAAAGCACTCGTTATTTATTACTTTGTCAATATATGGCGAATTAGAAGAAATAAAACATTTTTTCCAATCCAATATCCTGTTTTTGGTGTTTTTTCAGAGGGTTGGAACGAATTAATTTGTTTTCAATTCATTTCAATGGGAAACATTCGGTCGAGTTACGAAAAGCTCGACATACGATCTCAGTCTCGGAACGGATTATGATCGTATGTCGAGGTACCACTGTACCTATTTAGTGGTTAGGATCTTCAATATTAAAATGTGACATTATTCAGTACAGACAGATGGTAGCGTCTTAACGTGGACGAGAGAGAGAGAAAAGACAGGAGAGAGAGACTTGACGGCAATGCACTCGCAACATAAAATGCAACCTGTACGGCACGGTGCACATAGATATCTTTACGCGAGGGAGATGAGGCGAGAAAGACAGAGCGATGTTGTTCTCATAAGAAGCTTCTCGCATTGTCCAGGACGGCCGCAACGGGAACCATCTGGTATGGTCGTATCTAAAATTTGTCTCGAATCTTCCGACAAAAATTTGCTCGGAATTTTCCTCGTATCTCAAATTTCTTGTATGTTGGGACACTCGTATGTCAAGGTATTACTGTATTGGAAAATAATAATGCACCACACGAAAACCAAAAATATTCTCTCATGTGGCTGCCTGTTTTTCACTCGCTTGCTGCTCCACGGCACTTTCATTAAAGGACGTAGTATTATTCAAGAGAACATGACACCTTCCAAGACAACAAAAAAAGTATGATGTACGTGTCTAATTATAATCAGAAATATGAAGAAAAGATAAGAAAACATTCACATTTGTGTTTACGATGCATTATCTTTCTGGCTAGTGCTGATGTTATCCTATTTATAATTTGTTTATTGCTGCCGTTTATGAGATACATATATCTGTTTGAAACACGGATTCAGTATTACTATTTAATCTAATAGTCTTGCGCAATGTCAATAAGAAAATACAGCTTTGCTTTATCAGGTATTTTTTTCCCTTTAATGTATTGTTTCTATTAAATAAATCATCAAGTCTAAAAGATGCACCCATATATTTATAAATCCTTATAACTTATGTTGATGTATGTTGCATAATAACATGTACAATTCCACTTTATTTGTATAGCGTTGCGTTTGTATATGCGTACATGTTATTTAAAAAAACGGCACAAGAGAGAGGCAGTGTGCTCAAATTCGCTGGAGACTCAATGGGTGGGATGGAGTGACGGGCGCACGGCATTGAGTTGGGAGGGGGGGAAGCTTAGACAGCTCCAGTCCAATCATCACCAGAGGGCACCAAATTTAATTATATAATTGCGGCACACGTTGGAGTGTCCAAGACCAATGTTTCACATAGCAAGCAAGTATCGCAGCTCGTTTTTCTTGGGCAAGGCTGTCAGCACCATTAGAAATTGTTGTCGGCAGAGAACCTGATGTGCCTATTAAAAGAGCCAGATATCTGTGTCCAAAAAGGAAAAAAATAAAATAATAGTATCAGACACCCTGCAATGAGAGTATTGCGCATGGGCACATTGCGATGTCGCAGTATAAACAAGAAATCCTTCAGTCCAAAAGGAAAGCAACAGACTGGATCAAATCTTACTGGCAGGTGATCTACCAATAGTATCTTGGCAATCGACTGGTAGATTGCGATTGAAAAATTGAGCACCCCTATTCTAAGGTGACTAAAAATTAAGAAACCGTAAATAAAAGCTCTGATTACAAATAATGACAGGTTATCATGTTATTCTTCAATCATGACACTTAGTAGTAAAGTTATCAAGATACTTTTCAAATACTGCCGTACCTCTACTTACGAAATTAATTGGTTCCAGAACTTTTTTCGTAATTTGAACATTTCATAAGTAAAGCAGTACTTATATGTAAATCCTAAAATTAATTCCACGGTCCTCACACAACTACCAACTAAACCCTTTAAAATTGGTCAAAGTGTCCCAATTTTGTATGAAAGATAAGATAATTAAGAGGAATATCTAGCCGACGTTGACAGGTATGTAAGAGAGAATCTTGAAACATGTATAGTGGTTGTTGTGAGATACCCAATGAGAGCTCAGTAGCGAGGTTCTAAAGTGAGAATCAATGCATCTGCGCCAATATTTTCTAAATAAAATAATAGACAAGGAAATGCGTTTACTTTTTGGGGGATTTCGTAACTTGGATCTTTTTCGCATCTCGAGGCACTCATTTGCATATAAAAAGCTTTCGTAACCTGAAAATTTCATACCTAGAGGCATTCGTAAGTAGAGGTATACAGTACAAATTACCCCAAAACTGAATTCAATGACAACTGTCACCTAACTGGATACTCACCAGCACTTTGGTACAAGCAGGGCTTCTAACCTGGGTCACTTTGTCCCCAGAGGAACTATCAACCCACGACTGGGCTCCATACAGCATGGTTAGTGGCATGGAGCTGGGTAGGAGATGGACCCGCTGCAGCATAGGTCTCTTGGCCCAACCCAAAGACTCAGCCATGGCCCGGAAACCTATCTCGCCACTGGGAACAGAGGAGATTTTTTTTTCTACTACCATTGTATGAAAATGATTGATTCATGCTGCTTGTTGTCTGAAGCTTAGGCTAGTCATTTGTGGCTCCAGAATGCTATCTATGCAAATGATCTTTCCTTTGTTATGTGACTTGAACAAATGGGAAATGCCATTTTGGAAGGCTAGAGTTCTTTTACCATGGGGAATGTTAGTGAAGTCTCTCCAAAAACACCATGGTTCTCCTCAGTGTTTTTCTTTAGTTAGTTTTGACAGGCTTATTTACACCAAACTGTTAGATCAGAATTGCACTGCAATGTAATCGTATGCCCATGCATTGAGTCTGTCGACATACCTCGGAGGCTGTGCGTTACAGTGGTAGATGTACTGCGTCATTGTGTCATCATCAAACAAATCTTCAAATTTTCTTTTGAAATCAGGGCGAAAACGATTCACTAAACCAGGACCTGAATAAAAAACACACTGTATACTCAAAAGGTGTGTTTCATGCTGTAAATAACGCTTGTACACATTGTAGAATATTATGTCTCACCCCATGGGCCAGCAGCTCTGATGACGGCCAGAGGGTTGAAGAGGGATACTACGGAAACAATTGCTTTCACCCAGCGAGGTGGAGATGGCCTCTTAACCAATTCTGTGGATTGACCCGGCATCTCCTGACTCTGGATCTGTGGTCTCTCGGGGAAACCCCAAGGATCAACCAGAATAAGATGGGAAACTCTAAAATACAGCAAAATAGTACTTAATACTGTTGCACCAGTTATTCATATTGTATTTTTTTAACTTCATAAATATCAAAGAAAATGTACCATCAAGATTAGATCCCTAAAAAGGGGCGTGTGGGGGGGTTTCATGCACAATCGTTGCCGTGGTTGAATACAAAACATGAAAAATGTGGATGCGATAACAGAAAATCGGATAAATCCCAGGCTAATTTCTAATTGTAACATGATTAGTTTACTCAAAGGTTAAGTCAGAGCTCCAAACTTCTCTGGAATTTCCGGAGTTTACCCGGACAAGCAACGTAAACTCTGGGACTCCCTAAACTTCGAAAATCTAAAAAAAATTGTCAATTTAATTTTTTAAGCAAGTATTTAGGAAAAGTACCAAATTTCCAATTTAAAAGCCTCAAAATTCACACCATCGCTACGGCTTACGCATCTTACTTCCGCATTTGATTCAAATGCACTGTAAACCGGATGAATTCGGTAACACGAGAGCATTCTGAACCATCCGAGTTACACGTTCTGACAAACGATTCGGATTGTGCGACTTCAGCGTGGCAATCGATTCGGAATCGATTGCATAGGTAGTCTCTTTCGCTTTAACATTTTTGTTTTCTTCATGAGGGAAGTAAGTATTATTAAGGCTGACTAAACAAACAGTCTTTTATTTTGAAACAAATCCTATCATTTCCGGGGTTGTTTGAAAGGAAGTAAGAGTACTACATAGCACTGGTAAGTCTTATCAATAGGCCTGCTTGGGTTAAGCGCAAAATGGATGGCAATTTGGATGAAACTTCTAATCAGAAAGCCAGACATTCGCAGAAGTTTATTGGTTGGTATTCGCCGAAATACCCCATGTTGAAGCCGTTTCCAAAACGACCGACATTTGCACATTGAACAACATGCAAGTGCGACTTCAGCGTGACACATGGTGGAACTACTGACTGTAAAACCCACGTGGGACCCAAACACAAAGATAAACTTATTTTCATTAAGCTGTACTTTTTCAATAGTTTGCAAAAAAACACAATTTTTCAATTAATGTAAAAACATGATAAACCCGTTTAAATTTAAATTGCCTTTTTAATTTTATTTTTTTACATTTTATATCAATTTTTCATGAATTGCATTCATCTGGCAAAACTCTGGAAAAGGGTCAAGGGTACTCCTGAAATGGGGTCGACAGAGGATGGCAGCTCTGGTTAAATGTAACAAACAAAATGTAAACTCTAATTAGTTTAGAGTTCTACTGGTCTCTACAAAAATCGTTTGAACAATAGATACACAGGGGTGGGCAAAATATTCCACAAAGGGCCAGTGAGTGCGGGTTTTCATTCCAACCCATAAAATGGACACCTTTTCACCAATCTGGTGTCCTACAAGTGCAATCAGTAGATTGTAATCAGGTGCTTCTTGTTTTTTGCAGGAATCTCATTGGTTAAAGTGTCTGTGCCAGACCGGTTTGCCCACCCCTGTACTGGAATGTGTTATCAATTTTAGAATTTGTTATATTACCTTGAAGGGTATTGGATGGCATAAGATGTAGCAAGGTAACCACCCAGGCTATGGCCCAACAGAATCATGTTCTCCAAACCTACAGACTGCCTCCACTGCTCTATGGAGCTGACAAACTGCTCCTCTGCTTTGGCTGCATCAGAAGGGAAAGAAGGTCGGGAGCTCCTACCGAAGCCAAGGAGGTCGAAGGCATAAACTGGTCGTGACCGGCTCAGGGCATCCAAGTTTCTAATCCATAGGCCTACTCCTCCTCCAAAACCATGGACCATCACCAATGGCATTTTATAATCTAAGACAACAACTACAAGTTAATTTCAAAACAAAGATTTAGCTTTCTCTTAAAATGTATGGTGTCAAAAACAATATGTCGCAATTTTGGTAAGAAAAGTAAAAAAGGTTAATGAGTTATATGAGTACCGTATTTTCACGACTATATGGCGCACTGCATTTAAAGGCGCAGTGTCAGTAACGAGTGCTATTTCTGTATTTGACACACACACAGGATGCACCGCAGTCAGGCTTCAGATCTTACACACGGCGCTCCGCATTATAGGGCGCCCTGTCTATTTTGGAGAAAATTTAAGACTTTTTAGTGCGCCTTATAGTCGTGAAAATACGGTAGTAGTGAGTACTAAAATAAATATGGATAATCTTTTCACAATGAAGAGTGTCAATACACAACCAACAAAACATATTCTACCAAGAAGAATATGCTCAAACATAGACAAAAAATATTGTGCACCATGCATTTGCACGCATTGTGGGATTTAGATCAAAAGGCTTGACAAAATTATAAATGTTTGCTAAATGCCAGAATAATGATGTAATGATTTATTGTGCACTTGAAAAAAAAATAACTTTCTACAAACCCAGCTTTTTAAATACATTTAATTGTTTTATGGTACCAGTGTCTTGGGTCAACAGCTTCGTATTTTCTACCACAAATTTCATAGCATTTTTGTGCATTTACTGATTTGGATCATACGTATACATATACGGAGTTGATTACCTTTCTCTGCAGATTTTGAAAGCAGTTTGTTTGTAAGGTTCAGCGTCCATATTCGATCTTGGTTTGGAAGTGTCACAAACCTTGCCCAGAGATTATTTTGAATACCTATAACCAGACAAAGGAAGAGAAATGTATGTGAGGGGAAGGGCAGCTCAGATGCGTGATTAACAATAAAGTGCGCCAAAATGAAGTCTTAACATGATGCTGTGACAGGTCGTAAATAATGGCCAAGGCTCTCAGGACCACATTTAGATACTGATGAGACTTTAACAATTAATATTTGAGTGAGATATGCATGTTAAAAAAAAGTGAATATTGCGCTGGGTACATAGCAATGTCGCTATGCAAACAAGAAATTCTTCAGGCCCAAAGGAAACTAACAGACTGGATCAGATATTACTCTCGGGCGGTGTACCAGTACCTTGGCGATCGACTGGTCGATCGACGTAATGAGCACCTCTGTTCTACAGTAATGGCACAATAAGTGCCAGGTTTTGCAAAGTTGTTGAAAAATTCAGGAAATAAAGGGCATGGAAATAAGAGTTATTTGCCTATTATGGTGTCATCTATTATTCGTTTTTTGATTGATTACGATTTTTTTTTTCTAGTTCACTGAATGCTTAAGTTAAATATGTATCCTAGAGAAGCTCGGACGGGATGAACAATTAATTCTCAAGGAGGACTTTTTAAGAAGAATTGGAATACAGTAACACCTTGACATACGAGTGCCCCAACATACAAGAAATTTTTGCCCTAGAATAAGACACAAATTTGAGATACGAGCATACGAGGCGGTTCCCAATGCAGCTGCCAGGGGGCCGATAATGGGTGAGGCTGCTTTTGAGAACAGCATCGCTGTCTTTCTCGCCGCATAAAGATATCTACGCGCATCGGCCGTACTGTTCATTTTTTTTTTACATGTTTTCTTTTTGCGTTAATCAGTGCAGAAATAAGTGAAAAAAACAATAGGTCCAAAGTAGTGTACGCGTGACCGAACTGGCTCGCCAACGTAAGATTAAAACTTATTTTTAAATGTGTGTGTGTATCGTAATCTAAGTTCATTTTAGTTTAATTTAAAGTTAATGTTACGTTACATAGTGTCACAAAAGTGAAGCGAACCGAACGTGTTGCTGTCAAGTCTTTCTCCACCTCCGCCGTTAGCTGCTACCGTCTGTCTCGAAGGTAAGAACTCCATACAGTACTGTATAAAATTATGTCTCATTTTATTGCAGATCACAACCACTAAATAGGTATTTGTTACTTTGTGAGCTTAGAACAATTAAAAACATGTTTTTCCATTATAATATCCTATTTTTAAGTTCTTTTTTTCAGAGGGTGGGAACGAATTAATTTGTACGTATTTAGTTATTCTATATGGGAAAAACTGATTTGTGAGACAAGTGAATTGACATACGAACTCGATCCCGGAACGCATTAAGCTAGTATCTCAAGGCATTACTAATAGGTCTTCCAACACCGTTGCAGGATGGATCATTCAAACCGAGCACACTAATTGGCTAGCGCTGCTCAACGCATCGACGATAAATAAAAAGGATGGAGGTGGTTCATAAATAATAGATGACATTCATTAATGTATGCATTTGTCCTCATGATTGTGAACTCTATCTGTGGAGTTGATTGTAGGTGATGTATTTGGTTGGGGGGAGCTATGGAATTCATCATTCAATCAGTAAAATCTGTATCTGTCTGCCCGCCTGTCTCTCTTTGTGTGCGTGTGTGTGTTTGTTTGTTTGTTTGTTTGTTTAAAATGCTGAGCAATGTTATATTGCATTACTATTTTGTGACATGACGGAGAAATTAGGAGGTTGATTGGGTTACTTAAAGTTAAATCGATTTTTGCTCACAATAAAATAAAATAAAAATATCTGTCATCGAACCATTTTGTAATAATCGGTGAAAGAGTCATTGCCCATAGAACTAAAACTTGTTGTATCAAGTAAGAAAGAAAAGAAAAATAAGTATGATCATACAAAAGACAGAAAAATCATCATACATGTAAGAATCTTGCTCTCTGTAGCCTTCAAAAGGGACATGGATGTTGGACGCCAGGAAGGCCACCAGCTCCAATTAGAATTCGGCCTGGGGAAGAAAAAAAAGATAAACACTTCTGATCAGTACCAGATTTTGGGCAGTGATCTCCAAACTATTTCACAAAGGCCTGCAATGTGTGCAGCAGTCATTCCAGCCAAGCAAGACAAACCTTTTTCCCCAATATGGTGTCTTGGTGATAATATGATAATGTTAATTATCTTCAAATATTTTTTGCCAACAATAATAATAAAAACTTTAGATAAAAGTCGATAAATATGAACTGCAATCAAAACACCTGAACACCACAAAGAACGGCGACCGTGATCATTTAGCATGGTTAGCGATGGCGCAGCGTATACAGAGCATGAAAACAAAAGGACTGTAACACAGCCAAAATGAGAAATTATGAGATGCAAGACAAAACCGAGACTACCCACTAAAATATCTAAGTGAAGTCTCCCTGTCATGTAGTATTTTATCTGTACTCATGAACGCACGCAAGGCACACTGAACACGATAGACTGAACCGCGGCAGTGCTCAACATATCCTCCCAATCCTTCAAACCTGAAGGTCCAGGAAGAGGTTATTGATTGGCTATCATCGAGCAAGATAATAAGAGAAACTGACAGAGTAGGGCAGAACAAAGACATAGAAGGAATTTCTTTGGTTTTTAAAATTAAAAATCTCTCAACACCAGTGCACAAACAGCAGCCATATAAAAAAAATCCCTAACCCATTTTAACTAGTAATAAACCAATATGGGTTTTTCAGGACCGATTCCGATTATTAGTAGTTATAGGAGGCCAATAACTGATATTTGGAGCCAATATTCATTTGCAATAAAAGTGTACAAAAATGGTGTGAAAAATCAAAGCCCTGAACTTCGTAGAAGTTTATTAAATTACACATATATACAATCAAATGAAAAAGTTTGGGCACCCCTGATCATTTTGAAGATTTTCCTTTATATATCATTAGTTGTTTGGTTCAGCAAATTCAGTTAAATACTATATCATACAGCAGACAGTGATATTTGAGAAGTGCAATAAAGTTTATAGGTTTTACAGAAAGTGCAATAATTACGTAAATAAAAGGAGGGAGGTGCATAAATTTGGGCACACCAACAGAAAGATATTATTGAAAATCTGTGGTGTGATTCCAAGGGGGCTGTTCATGCTCGGAAACGATCAAACCTGACTGAACTGGAGATGTTTTGTAAAGAAGAATGGTCAAAAATACTTTCAACCTGAATCCAGATCCTTAGTGGAAGCTATAGGAACTGTTTAGACATGTTATTTCTGCAAAAGGAGGATCTACTAAACATTGAGTAATTAGCACGTCAGCCTCACAGCTTTGGGGTCCTTGGTTCAAATCCAGGTCACGTCCACCTGTGTGGAGTCAGCATGTTCTCCCGGGGGCCTGCGTGGGTTTCCTCAGGGTACTCTGGTTTCCTCCCCCATTCCAAAAACATGCATGGTAGGCTAATTGGACACTCAATTGCCCCTGAGTATGGGTGTGAGTGTGCATGGTTGTCCGTCTCCTTGTGCCCTGCAATCAGCTGGCCACCAATTCAGCGTGTCCCCCGCCTCTGGCCTTGAGTTAGCTGGGATGGGCTCCAGCACCCCCTGCGACCCTTATGAGAATAAAGTGGTTCAGAAAAGTATATAATTTCCAGATGGTGGTGTCCCTTTAGATTTTTTCAATGTAAAAAATGTGTCGCAGCTCGAAAAGGTTGGGAAACACTGCCCTAATGAATTCAGAAATTGAAATGTTGCTCCCAAAGACAGCGTCTGACGTATTCACACTACAGTACAACATGGGACACTTATGTTACTTTAACCTTACCCGGTCTCGCAGTCACTTTGCAACGTCACCGCAGTGGTAGTCGGAGGAGCAGGATCCATTCACATAGGTATACTGGTGACTACATACAGCATAAAGTAAAGTTTTTCGAGTAATTTCGACTTCGTATACCTGTCAGCCGAGCTCGTGGACTGCCGACCACAATGTTTTGTAACGTGCATTCTTGAGTCAGCTGACCTAGTACAAAGCTGACAAATAATACATTGATTCACGCGCCTTCGTTTTTAAAAAGCCTTGATCGCTGGTTGAACGTATTCTTTAACACGACATTTAAGAAACTGTAACACCCTAGTGATTTCCCCACACCAATATAACTGAATATTATGAAAATACTCTAATTATGTCCTCTTGTTGGACTTTTGAATTACTAAATTAGTGGGATATCTGTTTTTATTGTGGATCTGTGTTTTTGAGAAACCTACCACTATTTGTTCCTACTCTGAGACTGACCGGTCGGAATTCATTTTTTGTTGCACTATCTGCGTTTCCGTCTTAAAAGTCAGTGTATAATCCTAGATGTTTGATATATTTGATGAGTAACTGAAGTAGCTGTCATCCTTTTTCAGCCATTTTGCAACAGAACGTTTTACCAAACAACGCGAAAAATACTACATAATTCTCTACTTTCTTAAAAATGGCTGTAAAATTATTGTGCCATTATTTTTTAGATGCACTATGTCTATTTATTTCATAGTTATAAGTATTTTTGTTTTTAACTAAAATCCTGCCTGAACCATAGCCGGCTTATTATGGTATGTTATCAGTGAAAGAATGTGCAAACGTGCATTTTAGTGGATGCAATCGCTCATTTTACATCCGCTACAGTACAAATCCACCGTAAAAGTATCCCGACGCAAGGTGGCCATCAAGTACTTGCGCCCTGAATCTGCATTTACACATCTAGCCTCATATATGTGAAATCTATTGTTTCTGACACGTCACTTTTATCACGGACAGAGCACACTGTTACTGCACTAGACCAAAAACTAAAATATTGACCAAGCAACCATGTCGGCTTCGGTTGTGTCTGTAATTTCTCGTTTTCTTGAAGAATATTCCACTTCGACTTCCAATAAATTGAAAGTAGTGGATGCATATTTGTTGTACATCTTGCTGACGGGAGCGCTGCAGTTCCTCTACTGTTTGCTAGTTGGGACGTTCCCTTTCAACAGTTTTCTTTCTGGTTTCATCTCTTGTGTCGGTTCTTTCATTCTCGCAGGTAAGATGCTATTGAGTAGTCTCTCTTCTCTCGATGCGAGATTGTTACTGTACTTTATTCTTTTCGATCTGGACTAGACATCTGAGTTCTATTCTGTCTTAACTAGCCTAAATAAAGTTAGCATCAATTGCAACGATTCACGCCAATTAGGCGACGATTTACTTGGCGTTATCTAAACTGTCTTAACACGTGTGTGAGAACGTATCAAACTAGCTGAATTTTGAGCCCCTGGATAAAGAAAAAAATGGTGACCATACCTGTCAACCTAAGACTACATAAATCTGTCTGACTGGCTACAAAAATCCTTATACCATGGACTTTAGTATCCTTATGTGCATCAGCACCAATGAGAAAGAACATTTAAATACACTTTATTCATGTGTGACACACAAAATACCCTTTTTAAATCAATAATGTAATCACGAAATAATAGAATGTGTATAATAATGTTTGAAAATAACTATTACTATACATGATTGGCATTGTACTTTGAAACTGCCTTTCTTGCCGAGTTCAAATGTTCTTCATTTGGCTTAAAAAAGCAACATCCCACCATGTTCATTTTGCAAGGCAGTAAGGGTCTCTGGAGCTAATGATTTCCTAAACTCAGTTTGAATTTTCCGGACTTGGCTGAAGACGCGCTCACTTTTTGGGAGGCTCCATGCTTCTACATTACCACTTGTTCACTAGAATTTTGCTTGGACCAGAACTGGGGGAATTATGAAACTAAAGGAAGCTCTTATAGACATTCTATAAGAGCTTCCATTAGTTTCGTAAATCCCCCCCAGTCATGGCATTAGTCTAAGATTAATGTCACGATTGCACATACCAAAGCGAGTTTGTGGAAAAGCAAAGCAAAGTTAGGTAAATCTGGCAAAATACGGCAAAAGTGATGAAGAAAAAAAAGAAAAAAAAACATTGGCATGAACTTCTGAATCCGTATGACTTAAGCACTACGGCCATAGTGTTGATTTTTTTTCTCACAAACTTGTATGACTTGCGGAAAATCCTTATGGGTGACCAACACTTACTTATGACGGATGACTATAAACAAGTTGTGTACAATTCGTGCATGAATCAAGAATCATCCAATAACATTCCTTAATCGTGTAGTTCATAATTGCCACATTGATCAATAATATAAGTAATAATTGATTGTACAGTTATCCACACTGAGGAATTGGCCAATGATGATTTTGCCCGCTGGTTTTACAATTGAATTATTAAATGAATCATAAAAAATTATGAACCTTTGGCTGAAAATATAACATCAAATTAGCCCTAACTTTGTATGTCTTCTCTCTCTCTCTTCAGTGTGTCTTCGTATCCAGATCAATCCGCAGAACAAGGGAGACTTCCTGTCAATCTCACCAGAAAGAGCCTTTGCCGACTTTCTGTTCGCTCACACTGTCCTGCATCTTGTCGTCATGAACTTTATTGGTTGAACATATTTCCAAGACAGGCTGTCTCCCCTTGTTTTGAAGGTGTGTTTTTGACCCATTCTCACAACATTTACAATGATCACAACTTCACAAATTGTCAGAATGGACCCAAAATAATGCAAGTCAGTTTTTGGGTGAGCTGCTTTTTCATAAAAATGTAATGATCAGTGAGCAGTTTTTTGTGAGGGCGAAATTTAACGTCACAGTCTGAGCAAAATTTCGCTTGTAAGCAGAGGTTTGTTTTCTCTGTACAGTGGTACCTCGACATACGATCTTAATCTGTTCCGGGACTGAGCTCGTATGTCGAGCTTCCCGTAACTCGAGTGAACGTTTCCCATTGAAATGAACTAAAAACAAATTAATTCATTCCAACCCTCTGAAAAAAGACCAAAAACAGGATAATGGATTGGAAAAAATGTTTTATTTCTTCTAATTCTCCATCTATTAACAAAGTAACACATAACTAGTGGTTTAATAGTAATAAAATGTGTTTAATAGTATATTAAGATTGGGTGGATTTCGCGGAGGGTAGAGAGAGGGCCAGAAAGAGAGGGGGGGGCATCTTTCCACGATAATGCACTCGTAACGGAACAAACAAATTTAAATTAACTTGGGTTAATATATACAGACACACTCAAACATACGTTTAATGTAACTTTACGCAAAACTGAATTCTAATTTTGTTTTAATTTTTTTTACCTTCGTTTTCCGGGTTAGCTGTTTGCCACGCCTCCACCCTCACGTTCGCTATCGATGGGCTGTTTGCTATTGTATTCCCTTCAAAGTATTCCGGAAATGATGCACACAAATGTCCTCACAATAGGATAACGCACGACCACTTGTCAATGAGAAGTAGTCTTGAATGAGCGATCACGGGAGCTAACAGGCTAAGGAAGGAATAACAACCTACCCACGTATTGATTGTGGGTAATGAAGTTTTATTCTGAGAAAGGGTGCCATTGGCTATCGGTGTTGTGTGCACGAGTATACTTCATTACCCAGAAAGCCCTCTTTTTGCCCGCGCATGCGCGTTGTGCGTTTTCTGGTCCATGCGTTGGAGAAACTCGTCTGAATAAATCGTTCAGTGCTTGTAGATATATGTTATACACGAAAGAGATGCGGCAAAAAAAGACAGTGCGCTACAATGATAAACAGACTCTCATGTCATTGCCACCTGGCTTTCTCGCATCTCGAATTTTTTCTCGTATCTAGGGCGAATTATTTGATCGAAATTTTCATCGTATCTCGAGAATAGGTAGAGCTGCTCGTAGGTCGAGGTACCACTGTATACTCAATTGACAATTTTTTTTCAAGCAACGTTTTTGTTTCATTTGTTTCCCCACAGATGCAGACGAGGAGATTCATGACACAAACCCACACCTGCTTTTGTACCCCTGATTGAGAAATTTGCCCTGATGAATATCACATTCACAGTTTCTTACAAACCATGGTGTAATTCATTTTTTCATGTTTAAATTTCTTTTGTTGCAAAGAAATACAAAAATAACAACTTTGAAATGATCATTGTGTCCTTTGAATCTTTTAGATTAGATTCAACTTTATTCATCCCGTAACGGTGCATCTTTAAAACCATCAAATTATTACGCATAATCTACACATAACTACGAAAAAGATTATATCTGATTTTTTTTTAAATGCAGTACTCAGAGAAAAAAATGTCCTGCTGTAATGAAACATAATCCAAAAGCAATAGGGAAGACACTGTCTATTTTTTACATTAAATTCAATCCTCATGAATAGTATTATTTAGTATTTATTTTCATTGGCACATGCGCCTTGATTAGAAAGTTACAGTATTTTACTTAGAGGGGCACAGTGTTGGTGAAAATATTAGAAGCTACTAATGTTATTACTATACTACTATGGGTGCTTTTTGGAAGTAAAGATGAATCCCTAATTATAAAATGAGTAACCTCATTTTATGTAATATCTTTTATAATGCCAATTGAATTGAATGCTTTTATTGTCATTATACAAGAATAATGCGATTTAAAGTTCACCATGTAGTGCACAAATAACAACAATTGACAAATAAATGATCAGTAAATAAGAAATAAATAAATTAGTCCAAGTGAGATCAGCAGAGCTGTTCTGTCTGAAGTCCAGGATGAGTTCCATGGTTTTGGAGATGTTCAGCGCCAAGTTGTTGGAGCGCACCACTCGCTGACTCTATGGACTCAACAACAAACAAACAAAAACAGATAATCAATATACAGTAGTAATGATAAATAAGCATGTATATATATATATATATATATATATATATATATATATATATATATATATATATATATATATATACATATATATATATATATACACACATATATATATATATACACACATATATATATATATACACAAACTGTTGTGGTCAAAAGTTTACAAACACTGAAGAACATAATGTCATGGCTCTCTTGAGTTTCCAGTTATTTCTACAACTTTGATTTGTCACAAAAAAACATTCATGAAGTTTGGTTCTTTACTTCTGGTACTTTATTATGGGTGAACAGAAAAAAAGTGATAAAATCTGCTGGTTCAAAAATATACATACAGCAGCGCTAATATTTGGTAACATGTCCCTTGGCCATTTTCACTTCAATTAGGCGCTTTTGGTAGCCATCCACAAGCTTTTGGCAAGCTTCTGGTGGAATCTTTGACCACTCCTCTTGACAGAATTGGTGCAGTTCAGTTAAATTTGATGGCTTTCTGACATCGACTTGTTTCTTCAGCATTGTCCACAAGTTCTCAATGGAGTTTAAGTCAGGACTTTGGGAAGGCCATTCGAAAACCTTAATTCTAGCCTGATTTAGCCATTCCATTACCACTTTTGATGTTTGTTTGGGGTCATTGTCACTCACAAGAAGTTAAGAGGCCATGCTATAAAGCTAATTTCACTGACACAACTTTCCAAGTCACCAAAATTGCTAATTTGTGTTGCTGTATGTATATTTTTGACCAAGCAGATTTGATCACTTTTTCTGTTAACCCATAATAAAGTCATAAAAGAACCAAACTTCATGAATGTTTTTTGTGACAAAGAAGTATCTGTTCCAATCACTCTATCAGAGAAAAATCAGAGTTGTAGAAATAACTGGAAACTCAAGAGAGCCATGACATTATGTTCTTCACAAGTGTATGTAAACTTTTGACCACAACTGTATATCGGTGAATTGTGTTTTTTCCTGATGTAGGTCAGAATATTACTTATTGCCGATTTTATATCGCATGAACAATTTTTGTAATAGAAAATATACAATATACAATACAAAATATACATTTAAAATAACTGGGAGATGTGCAATTGGGAAACTTTACATACGCCAATGCTGTAGGTGGCAGCAGCTTGCAATTCTGTAAATAAAAAAATCAGAAGAACATTTTCCATGGCAAGCGGAAGTAGTATTGTTTGGCCCACATACACCACACGTGAGTATTTTCGTGCCGGTAATTTGAAAGATAAATCCCAGGCTAACTTGACGAAGCAAAATAATTGCAGCAATACATTTAAAAATAATGAGTTAAAGGCAATTTTGGGACCAGAATTTTTTCACTGCGAACTTCTAAATACTTGTTACGGTTGTACTAAGGTTGCTCTAAGTTGTCATTGCATTCGTACTCCTCGTTTTGAAAGTATTATCTTATCTGAAAAAAAACTCACGTCGCATTAAAAAGGGGCAAGAAGTATTTCATGGTTTCTGTTGTCAGGGCTCTAAACTGCACGGTCTACTCAAAGGATGCTGGAAAAGAAAGAGGCTAAGCCGACGATACCTTCAAAAAGTGGCAATGCAAAGAGAAACCAGAATGCAGGGGATGGAAGAGAGAGCAAAAGGAAGAAAACTGGAGATGGAACAGAGGCAGAAGTCGGTGGTCAATCAAAGCACCTTGATCCACAGAGTGTTGGTTATTACCGGCGAGTCGGGGAGAGATTGAACGAAGAATTTGATGATGCTGAGGAGAAAGGTGAGGGTGATTCCTTTCATTTCAATTGTCTAGGAAGGGTTATTTTTATTCGGTAATGTGATCTATTAAAAAATTCTTGATTAATCACATTTTTATTCCTCAATCAAATTCTCGAAATGCTGTTTGAAAATGTTTTAGTTGATAATGTAATCAAATATTATCCTCAAACTTGAATATTGTTAGCTATTTAACAATGTATTTAATTGCATTTCACTATAAAACAGGAGGAAGGAATATTTTGTGTAACGGCGTAAAAGAACTACAGACGCTCCCCTACTAACGAACGAGTTACGTTCCGAGCGATCGTTCGTAGAGTGAATTCGTTCGTAAGTTAAAATTAAGTTTAACTTACTTTTGGAAGATGTACTCGATGCTTAAGGAGATGATGGAAGAAGAGGAGGATTTTATATCATGAGAGGGTCTTGGTCGTCGCTGGAATGGGTTTCAAATGTGACTTCCTCCTCCGTAACTTACATGTAGGAAGAAGTTGAGGGTCGAGGAGAAGAAGATGAGGGTTGACGAGTATCTTCCTTGGAGGATTTACTAGAAACTGGCCTAAAGAAGCGATCTAATGACGATTGCACAGTTTTCTTCTTTTTTTCATCATAAATGATGAGGTAGCACTGTATGGCATCATTCAATTGACTTGCAACCTTTGTGCAACGTTCAATATTTGGGTCTTGCTGCTCCAAGAGTGCGATGGCTTTATTTAGTTTCGTCTCGAATTTCTGAATGGGGACAGGCATTTCTTCCTCCTCCTCCTCCCAGAGGTAGGTGGATGCTGGGTGAACTCTCACAGCGCCATGCGTCGGTATTAGCGGCGGAAAGAAGCACTACTCAATAAAAAATCTAACTTACAGCATCTTTTTCCCGAACATTTTTCGACAAATGCCATATGCGCAGACATGTTCGTATGTACCGAGCGTCTGTAATCTTAATATGCCCTTTTAGGACTTTTTTAAAATGTGTGTGTGTGTTTTCCTGCTTATAATTTACTTGCAGGCAGCCCGGCGGCTTGATTGGTTAGCACGTCGGCCTCACAGCTCTGGGGCCCTGGGTTCAAATCCATGTCAGTCCACCTGTATGGAGTTTGCATGTTCTCCCCGGGCCTGAGTGGGTTTTTCCGGGTATTCCGGTTTCCTCCCACATTCCAAAGACTTGCGTGGCAGGCTGATTGGACACTCTAAATTGCCCTTAGGTATGAATGTGAGCGTGAATGGTTCTCCGTCTCCTTGTGGCCAACGATTCAGGGGTGTCCCCCACCTCTGGCCCGAAGTCAGCTGGGATAGGCTGTGTTTTTAAGGTTCAAGATTCAAATGCTTGGATTTTGTTAAATGCTTAGAAGTAATAGGCGCACAATATTTCTCAGCATCCTGCCTAAAATTATTGAATGAAGGAAAATAAAATAAGTTTGCTTAATCACCACTTCATATTCATTTTGAAGTTCACTTTACATCCAGAATTTACTCATTGTCATGCATTTTCTGTGATACAGTGCAAAATGTGTCGTTCATTTTTAAAGATAGTAAAAAAAAGTGAAAATTAGTGTCAGAAGTTCCTAAAAATTGCTTGCAATTGTCCGTGCAAAAAGTGCACGAACCTTGTTCATATGTTACTGTTTTGTTTCTTTTCTGCAGAAATGTTTGTGGAAAATGTCTTGAGCGAAGTCAAAGGTAAAGCAAGAATGGTGGCAATGGATCGCACTGGAAGCATGACGCTTCAGCGCTTGCTCCAGCTGTGCAGTCCAGAACAGGTGGCAAAAATAATGGCTGAGCTGGGTGGAGAATCATGTTCCGACTTTAAGACAGTTTCCTGTGACCGTTGTGGTGCCCATGTAATGGAGAGCGCAGTCAGACAGGTGTCCAGGTTGACAGGTATGTTCGTTTGCTTCAATGCATCATATTCTGGTGTAACAGTTCTACTTTGTCATTTACAGTTTTGTAAAACCACATGATTCTAAAATGCTAAACAGCAAAATTTCATTGCCTATTTACGGCACGTAAACATGCTTAGTTTTTGCCTTTACCTTTAGTTTCCACAAAATGTTTGCAAGAGACGCTGCAATACACTTCCTGTATCTGATATTTTTTATTTTTAAAACTGTCTTAATGCAGTTGGTTTCCTATTAGCTATCTCCAAGCACCTTGCTGGCCTGACATTTGCAAGCAGGAAGCAGTGGCTCTATAATACGCAAGGTTAGCGTGCTGCAGAAGCCAGCCAGTTTAGCAGAGTAGCCATCAAAGTCAAAGACCAATTAGTATACCATATTTTCACACCTATAGGATGCACTTAACTGTATAAAATGTTCTCTAAAATGGATGGTGTGCCCAATCAATCGGTGTGTCTTGTTTATGCACTAAATTCAAAATTTTGAATGACCCTGACAGTTTGACTGGCTCGTTTAATTTCTTGCCGACACACTACTGATTGCGATCAACCCAGCGGACGTTCACCGTCAAAACAGCCTCTCCGCGTACTCAAAGTATTACGGTAAATCCATTCAAAACATCCCAGACGAGTGGCAAGTCAGTTGACTTCCGTGTGCTCGTAGCACTTTTAGCCCTCCATACAAAGGCAAGGTTAACGTCGCACGAGTTACGTGAGATTTGGAATGGATTGTCGATGCGTCGGCCAAAGTGCACCGAAGTTTGAGCTTTCGTCAAAGCTGGAATCACTATTACGAAACCCCACTGCGACAACTCTGACAATGAGAATACTTTGACTTATATTTTTACGAATACACATTACGTCAATAAAACAATCAAACTCAGTTTTGCTCCTGTTGCCTGCATGCGAACGTGTGCGTCATGCTATCGCAACCCTTGCAGCGCGTCTTTTGAAACGAAGCGCCTTTTGTATTGACGAAATAAATAAATTTTGTCCAAACTGAAAATACACCTGCAACTGAGCCCTTTCAGGCTGAGTCCTATATGTGTGAAAATACGGTACTCATATATTTTTTATTGTGTTTAGGGGTTAGTATCAAAGTCCGTGGAACATACATATGATAATTCAATGTAAAATATGCCTCTACTTACGAAAAATCCAAATATCAAAAAAACATCTGGAACAATTAATTTTGTAAATACGGTAATCCCTCGAATATTGCAGTTAATGTAGACTAGACATGGCTGCGATAACCGAAAAGTAGGATCGACCCTATTATAACGACCTTTTTTTCCTTCAGTGCTGAGTCCTAGTAGCAAGCGGAAGACAGTGGAGTTGCTTTCAGTGTGGATTTTCACATTTTATGAACTTTAAGAAACAATAATAATAAAAATAATAGCAGAAAAATATGCTAAAAAATAATAATAGCAAAAAATGCTATAAAAAATAATAATAATTTAAAAAAAAAAATTAATAAGCAGAAGAAAAAAAAAATCACAAACAAGTGAATTCAGGATAAGTGAAGTTGCGATAATCGAGGGAAGACTAGAAGTGTTGTACAATTTTTGTCTCTTCCGTTTTAATTTTTTCTGCCACCCTCAGAGAACATGTCATGTTGTAACAAAAGGTATTTGTATCTCATGAGTTTTCTTGGCCAAAAACAGGCACAATTTGTCTTGCTCTTGTCTAGATCATTAGCTGAAGAAAATGAGCACATAGTGAATCGTAGTCAATGGAATGGCTACACGAACTGAGCTTTATTGGTAATAATTGGTGATACTTTTAAACTAAGAGGAAATATTAGGATTTATACACAAGACAATTTAGATTACACACCTAAATTGTCTTTCCACACCTAAAATTTAGAGAAGGCATTGTGTTCTCAGTAAGAAAAAAAGTCTCTAGCCATAATCAAGTCAATATAACCTTTATTGAGGTGTTTGCTGTATGTTTATTCAGTTAATGAAGACGAAGATCAGAGTGAAGGCCTGGAGATCCAAATATTGTCATTAAGTCAAGCGGTGAGAGAGAGCTGCGAAGAGTTAATCAAAGATACCCATGCCACACACGTCGTCCGCACGCTTTTGCATGTGCTGGCAGGCTGTGTGGGAAGTCCCCGCACTGAATCATGTCCAGGTTAATAAAAATAATAATAATAATAAAAACATTATACTCTTCCATTTAAGAATAACTACTCAATGTTTAGCCTGTTTTTTTGTGTGCTTTTTTTACTAGGTGCTAAAGACCGCAACGCTTCTCCTCAGCTGACTGATTTTGAGATACCTACAACTTTTTGGTATGAACTGATAAGCCTCACAGAGACTTTGATGGAGAATGTAAAATGTGAGTCCCTTGTTAAAAAATAATGAGGTCAATTTTTGGTTTTGCCCGAATCAAAAATCATTTTGTTGTCCTAGTGGCAGAGTCATTCTTGGAGCTTCTAAAATGTTTAATTTGTACAATGTAGTCTAAACTTCTTCAGGCATTTATAAATAGTTGCCGTATTTTCGGGAGTATAAGGCACGCTCTCCCCCCCAAAAAAAATCTATAGTGCGCTTAATTATCCAATTTGCCTTATGTATGAGTTCTGGTTGGCCCTAATGCCCTGGACAGTAATTTTTTGGGACTGTCAGCCACTACTTCTTTCTCCAACTTTGAACCATGCAGTCTAGTGCTTCTTGTGTGTTTTTACTAGCAAATTAGCTCTAGTCTAAATATTTCATTACACAAAGTGGACACCCGTTGGTAATATACCAGTGTGGCTTGTATATAAACAAATATAGTTTTTGTTTCAAATTCAGTGGGTGCAGTTTGTAGTCAGGTGCAGCTGCTTTCCAAAAAATACATAATTCTGTTGCAGCATAACTCCATTATAATGCACTTGTCAAGTGCACAGGACATAATTAAACCTATGAAACAAATAATAACTGCAAACAAATAATAAACAGTAATTCCAATGTCATAATATAAAGAACAAAGGGAGCACCATATTTTTTATACTATAAATTGCACCATTTTCATAGTGTAGCTGTGCTGGTGACTTGCACTCAAATGTGACTTTTATTATAGTTTTTTTTACCCTGGCTGCCAACAGCTTATTTTTTTTTTTAGACTAAAGTTATCCAAAAACCGATTAATATGTAACAAGAGCAAGTGCCACTTTTTTCTATTGCTCCCTATTTTACTATACATTCAACATATCATTATATTATGTGTTTGGTTTCTGATAAATTAAAAAACTGCCCCCTAAAATTGCAAGTTGTGTCACTGATATATATTTTTCCCTTTCATGAAAAGCTCATTCATTACTGGGCCAAATTATGGTAAGCTTTATAGTCTAGGAATTACAGCAAGTATAAGCCGAAGCCCCCCAAAAATTTACAAGAAAACTGTATTTGTTCATGAATATATGTATCTACTGAACCATAAGCCCACCTGTTCACATTGTATTATAGGATGGTTACATTAGGCTCTAAGAATCCACAGCTAACTATAATAGGCACTGCAGAAATTTACAATGCTGTTCTCTTAATTCTTTGGCAAAGTCACAATAGTTTGCAAAAAAAATGTTGCCAAGTTTACAATATTGTTTACAATATGCGGGCGAGATGCTGGCTATTTACAAAAGAATGTCTAACAGATTCATAATAGTGTTTGGAGAATATAATGGTTTTCTAACGGAAACAATGATTTGAGTTTGATGATTGTTCTCTGGTGTCTCTCTTCCCAGTAAGCATAACAGACTCGTATGCCAGTGCAGTCTTCCAGACCATGTTGACTGTGTGTCACAGGAAACGGCCCAAACTTTGCAAAAAGCTCATTAAGCGCATCATGAAATATTTGACAAGTTGTCCAGCTGCCCCAGGAGTTAGGTAATCTAGGTTTAATCTTTGTCTTGACAGGACAGAATAAGAGAAGCATCTTCTTACTTTGCAATATTTTTTAGTCCGCTTCTGGTATTCCTCAAGGACCAAGCTGCCAGTCACCTAATTGAGACCATCATCCAGCTGTCATCCAAATCTATTCTCCGAGACCTTTACAAGAGCCACCTCAAGGATTGCCTGGTCGACCTTGCTCGCCATCCAGTCGCCAACTTCCCCATACAGAGGCTGACGGCATCGTTGGTCAAAACGAAACTGGTAGGCTTAAAATAGTGATGATAAAAATTGAAGTATATGAATGCTACAACGACAGATACTTTTTCTTCTACCTTTAAAGTTTCTGAAGTTATTCGATGAGCTAGTCCAAGGTGTTGAAGCTATTTTGGCTGCTGGTCACATGGGTGTGATTGTGCAACTGGCAGAAAGCTGTGCAGAAAGTGGAGAACGGCAAGAAGAATTGATGCAATGTCTGCTAGCTGTAAGTGCCAATGATATTTTGATATCAAAATCTTGTATGTTATCCCCTAGAGCTTTATTGGCATCATTCTGGATTTTTGGCAGTTTTAATTATTTTGTTTGTTCTCACAGGCATTTCACTGTGCAGAGCCTGGCTCCCGACATGTCTATTGCCTCCCTCTCTTTATGTCCCTCCTGACCTATGATGTGTACTACAGCTCTGCTGATGGTACTGTGCAGACAGAGGTGAGCTGTTTTATTGAGGCCATTTCTTCCACATCACCAGCACAAACCTGCTGCACTATGAGTTACAACCCAGGAAGAAGAAAATAAGACTCAAGCCATTTTTATATTGAGCAAATGTCTTATGCACATTAGGATCCAATCCTGTTTGTGTCTAGGTTCCTCTTACTTCCATCTGTTTCCATGGATCCCGACTGGTCCAAGCACTAGCCAAGTTCAAGGAGCGCTCCATCCTTCTCAGCAGTCTGCGGACGTTAACCCCTGAGGACCTCTTGAGACTGGCGTGTAACCCTTCTGGTAGCCATGTGCTTCAGGCTCTCGTCACAACATCCAGCGACAAGGGAAGGGGCAAGATCCTCAGAAGGTTGACGGTATGAGCGATTTGTTGATTAAGTGTTATTGAATTCTTTAGGCAGAGGTGGGCCAAGAAAAGAAAATATTGGCATAATGGCAAGTCAAAGATTTTCAAAATATTTACACTGGTCAATGGTTTGAAAAAGAACTGACCCATTTGTGCACTGTTCAACTATAAAGATTTGTGAACAGCCTATTTGCTGCAAGGTCTTAAAATGTTGAAAATTTGCTGATTTTTATCAAATGTCCTTAAGAAAAGGGACTGATATTCATGTGGTCGTCTTACATTCCTTCAATATTCTTTTTATATCTTGTAAAATACTCAGTTCAGTTTCTTAATGTTCTGCACATCTGCAAACAGTCTGAAATATCATGTTAATCCCGCTATCCCACACCTAGGGTCAGTACGTCCGAATGGCGTGTTCCAGGTTGGGCAGTAGAGTGTTGGAGGCCATATGGACCAGTGCATCTGTCAGTCATAGGCAAAGCATTGCAGAGGACCTTGGTAATATAATTAATGTGGGACATATTTTCAAGTTGATTCGTTTATGTACAGAATGTTAAATGAATGTCTCTCCTACTTTAACTTCCAGTGCCAAGTGAAAGCCAGCTGAGGTCCGACCAATTTGCCCGGCATGTGTGGGCCAAATTCGCGCTCTCTCATTTCATCCACCGACGAGCACAGTGGCAGGAAATTCAATCCGGCGATTTTAAGAAGCGCAAGCTTTTCAGTGATATTCTTGAGTAAAGAGAAGCATTCAGTCAATTTTGATCTCTACTGTTCCAATGTTTAATTAATAATTACTTTTGATGTGTTTTGAAATTAAACAGTTTCTCTTATGGTTTGGTTATTGTTGTTGGTCTATGCATCGTGTTTTTTAATAACTTGTCTTCCAAAATATATAAGTTTACATACACTTGTGAAGAACATAATGTCATGGGTCTCGAGTCTCCAGTTATTTCTACAACTCTGATTTTTCTCTGATAGAGTGATTGGAACAGATACTTCTTTGTCACAAAAACATTCATGAAGTTTGGTTCTTTTATGACTTTATTATGGGTGAACAGAAAAAAGTGATCAAATCTGCTGGGTCAAAAATATACATACAGCTGTGCTAATATTTGGTAACATGTCCCTTGGCCATTTTCACTTCAATTAGGTGCTTGTTGTAGCCATCCACAAGCTTCTGGTTGAATCTTTGACCACTCTTGACAGAATTGGTGCAGTTCAGTTAAATTTGATGGCTTTCTGACGTGGACTTGTTTCTTCAGCATTGTCCACAAGTTCTACATGGGGTTTCAGTCAGGATTTTGGGAAGGCCATTCGAAAACCTTAATTCTAGCCTGATTTAGCCATTCCATTACCAATTTTGATGTGTGTTTGCGGTCATTGTTCTGTTGGAACACCCAACTGTGCCCAAGACCCAATCTTCGGGCTAAGGCCTTTAGGTTTTCTTGAAGAATTTGAAGGTATAATCCTCCTAAATTATCCTATTTACTCTCTGTAAAGCACCACTTCCATTGGCAGCAAACAGCCCCACAGCATATTACTACCACCACCGTGCTTGACGGTAGGCATGGTGTACTTGGGGTTAAAGGCCTCACCTTTTCTCCAAACATTGCTGGGCATTGCGGCCAAACAGCTCGATTTTTGTTTCGTCTGACCACAGAACTTTCCTCCAGAAGGTCTTATCTTTGTCCATGTGATCAGCAGCAAACTTCAGTCGAGCCTTATGGTGCCACTTTTGGAGCAAGGGCTTCCTTCTTGCACGGCAGCCTCTCAGTCCATGGAGATGCAAAACACGCTTGACTGTGGACACTGACACCTGTGTCCCAGCAGCTTCTAATTCTTGGCAGATCTGCTTTTTGGTGATTCTCGGTTGAATCTTCACCCCCCTGACCAATTTTCTCTCAGCAGCAGGTGATAGCTTGCATTTTCTTCCTGATCGTGGCAGTGACAAAACAGTGCCATGCACTTTATACTTACAAACAATTGCTTGCACTGTTGCTCTTCTTCTTCTTCTTCTTCTTTTTCACCTCAGGCGCCTGAGGATTACCCTCAGCAGCGCTAGGGCTGCCACTGGAACACGGATAAGTTCATCCAGGGAGTTGCCCAAGCCGCGATGGTAGCGTTCGGTCATTAAGGCCGGACAGCGGAGCCATAAGTGTTCAGACGACTCTGTTTCCTCGTCGCACAGGCGGCAGCGATCCGAGTCGGATTTCCCCACAAGGTGGAGCCAACGGCGGAGCAGGGGGTGGTGTCCACTGCGGAAACGAATCAGGTCTGTGCGGTCTCCTTTCGATAGGGCAAGTTCTTCCTCTGTGACTTTTGTAGTGTAGGTCTGCAGAAGGCGGGGGTGGGAGAGGGGGGGGGAGCGATCTTCACGTTGGATGATGGCACGTCTTGTGGCTGCGTCCGGGGGGGTATTGGTTTGGTCATCTAACGAGCCAAGTTTAGCTAGGGCATCAGCCAGGTCGTTTCCGCATATGTTGCAGTGGCCCGGGATCCACAGTAGCTGCAGTCGCTTAGGCGGAGGGAAAAGGGCGATGTCACCCTGAAGTCTCCGAATGGCGGGGTCTTGCGTATGGGGGTTTCCCATGGCTTGGACCAGCGATTTGCAGTCACTGAGGATAATTGATGTCTGCCAGTCTGCTGTTTCCCTCAGCCAGGAGAGTGCCTCGGTCAGTGCCACTTTTTCAGAGTGGTAGGAGCTGCTGCGGCTGCCAGTGGCACCATGCCATTGGTGGATGATTGCACTCTCCTTAATGACGACAAAACCTGCACCACCGTCCGCAGTGCCTTCTTTGGTGGATCCATCTGTGAAGATCTGTAGGTCCGGTTTGCCCATGCTTCTGATGAGCTCTTCTGCCTTATCTCTTTGGGTGATGGTCGGCATGTGTTTAGAGACTGCGGTAAAGGCGGTTTGGATGGGGGGGGGGTAATAGCCAGGGTGGGCAGGGATGGGAAGAGTATGTGCAAGGGGTATGGAGTTCGAGAGCGGTAAGACGGGGAAGGGTCGATGATCGCCAGTCTGGCTTCTTTTGCAAACGCATTTTAACGTTTTCATGGAGGAGGCGGTGTCGGGGATCAGAAGGAGGCAGCTGGTTCCAGGCATCCGCCTTAAGAAGTGCTTGTAACTTGAGGCGGGATGAGAGGGGTGTGAGATGTGCCTCATGTAGGACTGCTTCGGTGGGGGTAGACCTGAGGTGGTGGGTTATGGCGCGGGCTGCTTCCAGTTGGGCGGTTTCAAGGGATTTGAGGTGAGTTTGGGCCAGCCAGGGGGCCCATGCCGGTGCTGCGTACTCCGCAAGACTTCTCTGGGTGGCAATATACACCGTTCTAAGGTCGTTTGGTTGCCAACCCCAGGATGTGCCACTGAGTTTGCGGAGGAGGTTCGTTCTTTTGTACATGGTTTGGCGGACCTTTTTCGCTTGCTCTGCAAACGTGAGTTGTCGGTCAAAAGATACGCCAAGAAAAGTGGGGGTGGGGTTATGCTTGAGGGTGGCGCCATTTATTAAGATCTTTGGTTGCCATTTGGCCTCAGCTGAGTCCAGGCTAAAAAATGACGCCTCACACTTGGTGGTGTTAAGGTTTAGGTGTGCCTCGGAACTCCACCTCCAGACTTTTTCCACCTCCGCTTGAAGTCTGCTTTCCACCTCCTCTTTGTTCCTACCCCGACAAGCAAGAGCCAGATCGTCTGCATAGGCGCTGACCAGGGTGGAGTCGTTGAACTTGTCGAGGAGGTCATTAATGTAGATGATGAATAAGAGGGGTGACAGGACCGAGCCTTGGGGGAGCCCTTCTTTGAAGGTTCTGCTCCTGCCGATGGTATTGTTGATCCTGACCCTGGCTGTGCGATTTGTGAGCCAGCTGGCGATCCATCTGATGAAGCGGTAGGGGACCCCCAGGTCTGCCATTTTTTGTAAGAGACCTGTTCTCCATACCTGGTCGAATGCCTTGCTGAAGTCAAAGAATGTTGCAAGCGTGCGTTGCCGTTGAGTCGACTGGAAGCCATCAGAGATGAACTGCGACAGTCGCAAGGCCTGGTCCGTCGTGCTTCTTCCCTTTCGAAAACCGGCTTGCCAGTGGCTGAGAAGCTGTTTATCTTCCAACCACCAGGCGAGACGGTTCACGATGAGCCTTTCCATTGTTTTGCTAAGCGTAGAGGTGAGGGCGATGGGTCTGTAGTTCCCAACGTCCTTTGGTGACTTCCCTTTTTTGAGGAAAGGGATGATGGTGGCCACTCGCCAAGCTTGTGGACACCAGCCCTCTAGCCAGCTGGTGTTGATGATATGGAGTAGTTCGGGAAGGATGTTTGCCGGAAGATTTTTTAGAAGGTCCGGGGCTATGTCGTCGGGTCCAGCTGCCTTACCCGCTTTAAGTTGGGACAGCGCTGTCTGCAGTTCAGCATCGGTGAACGGGAGCTCGAGGACTTGTCGCGGTGAGCCGAGCAGTCTGCGGGTAGCTGTACGTATAGAACGCACTGCTCGTCTGCTCCGCTTGTCACTCTTGCGTCCGCTGACCGAGGCATATTCCCTGATAAATGCTGTTGCTTTGGCTCGGTCACTCACGTACTCCTTGTTCTTGTAGACCAGGGACTCGCCAGATTGTTGTGTTTTGGTGCCTGAGAGGGATTTTACTAAGGACCAGGCTTGTCCCGTAGATCTTGTCTCGGCGATCTTGGTGAGGTGTAAGCGCCATGCGTTCCTTTTCGCTTCAGTGGTTTTTTGTTTGATCTGTTGACAGAGTGCTATCCATTCTTTCCTATTTTGTTGGAGGTCTCGACGTAGTCGATTCCTTTCACGGATGAGGTCCTTCAGGTCCTGTGTCAGCCATGGAAGCTCCTTCTGGCGGATAACTTTGACCGGTATTGTAAGTGCTGCTGCCTCTTTCATGTGTTGCACTAAGAGGGAGAGTTTTTCCGGGGCTGTGGCTGCTGCGGAGATTACGGGTAGGCGATCCATGAGGATGGTACGGTACCTCTTCCAGTCAGCTTTCGAGAAGTTGGGTCGTACTCTTCTTTGTTGGCATTCGACACGGAGAGCACGGTTCCACCTAATCAGAATCGGTCTGTGGTCGGAGGTCATCTCGTCGATGGGTTCCCATTGCAGATGTTCGGCCGTGGTGGGGTCAGTGATCGTTAGGTCGGGGGCACTCATGCCTGCTCCTTGTTGGTATCTGGCAGCCCGTGTCCACACGCCGTCATTAAGGAGAGTTAGGTCATGGTCATCGACCCATTGATGGATTGCGTTACCCCTGGGATCTGTCTTGGCAAGTATATCCCAGGTCGGGTGGTGCGCGTTGAAATCCCCGCAGATCAGGCCATGCTCCGTGGGGAGCGAGTTTAACCAGGAGAAATCTTGGGGGGCAGGACAATAATCCGATGTCGCCGGGGGGATGTAGGCGTTGACCAGTGAGAGGTGCTGCCTGCGGGCGATGGGAATGTGGATATGCTGGAGTTCGAGGGGGCCTGATGGGGACGCTGGAAGGATGGAGTAGGGGATGCCGCATCTCAGGTAGACAAGGAGACCCCCGCCTCGTCGCTGTTTTGTGCCTGAGCCCTCACGGTCTTGGCGAATCACGTTATAACCGTCGAGCTGAGGCGTCGGGTCTTCGAGTCCCAGTTTTGTTTCCTGGAGGAGGAGGATGTCAATTTTTAGACGTGCCGTCACCTCTTTCAGTTCGGTAGTCTTGGTCGCCAGGTAGTCACAGTTCCATTGAAGGATGGTGAGACCGGCTTTCCGTGCCTCCGGTAGATCGGCAATCCTATCTGTGGGTTGTTGAGGGTGGGAGGGTTTCAGGTTCAGACAGCTCTGGCAGCACCAGTTATTGTTCCTGCGAAGTATGGTTAAAGCGTGTCTGGTTTCAGGGGCACATTTGAGGTGGAATCCACGTTTGCAGGATCTACATGTCAGGGGAGAGCGTGAAACGATTAATTTGTTATTACAGGTGGGGCAGTTTGCGTTTGTAGGTTGGTGTGTTGTTATGGCTGTTTGGTGTGTGGAGGATTGTTGTGTCGGGGGTGGTGAGCAGGTCGGGCATAGCCAGTTTGCATTAGTTTGGGAGCGAGGTAGTCCAGAGCAAGAGCGGTGGGATTTGTTGGGGCAGTTCGAGCAGGGGATGGGGGAGATGGTAGGGGAGAAGGAGATTTTGCAGACAGCATTTTTCTTTCGGTCCCACGTAGGCTGTGCGCGGAAGTGACGGCACGACGGCATTTCCGGAACAGGATCCGCAGAGAAAGCCTTGATGACTCTTTATCTGGGTTCGGGTCAGGCCGCTACAGGTCCTGTGGAAATTTCGTCGGCAAGCGTTGCAGACCAGTGGGGTGAAGTCACGACGGATCGTCTTAGAGCATCCCGGGCAGGTAGGTCCCGGGTTCTCCTCGACGTCGCCTGCCCTTAGGAGGAGTAACCGGAGGTGTGGGGCAGGGCGGACATCTCCGGCTGGATGAAAAACATAGGGCGCCATGTTCCTGGGTGGCAGCTCTGGGTGGTTGTGTTGGATTCGCAGGCCGCAGCGGGGCGGCCTCTCGGGAGACACCTCGTGAAGGTTCCAACTGTTGTCTCCCCACTGTTGCTCTTGGGACCTGCAGCTGCTTTGAAATGGCTCCAAGTGACTTTCGTTACTTGGTCAAGCCAAAGATCCGCTTTTTCAGATCCATGCTGAGCTCCTTTGACTTTCCCATTGTAGTGTTTGTGGGCGTTTGCATCCAATGAGCCCTATTTAAATGGCCTCAGCGAAGTCACCAGCTGTAGTCACTCATAATCACTCACAAGAAGTTAAGAGGCCATGCAATGAAGCTCATTTCACTGACACAAAATACTAATTTTGTGTTGCTGCATGTATATTTTTGACCCAGCAGATTTGATCACTTTTTTCTGTTAACCCCTAATAATGTCATAAACAACCAAACTTCATGAATGTTTTTGTGACAAAGAAGTCTGTTCCAATCACTCTATCAGAGAAAAATCAGAGTGGTAGAAATAACTGGAAACTCAAGAGCCATGACATGTTCTTCACAAGTGTATGTAAACTTTTGACCACAACTGTATATATATTCACATTCACACAGACTTAAACATTTCTGGAACTAGAGGTGTATATATGAGATATAACGATATATATATATATATATATATATATATATATATATATATATATATATATATATATATATATATATGCATACACTATTTATATAGTACACATTTGTGTGTATGTATGTATATATATATATATATATATATATATATATATATATATATATATATAATACCTCTAGTTCCAGTAATTTTTAAGTCTGTGAACTCCAATATCATCTGCATTCATTTCAAATTAGAAAGGTCCACAACATATACATATCTCACACATAAATATAGAAATTATCGTATCAATACTGTTGTGCTTGGTCAGGGTGAAATATACAATAGTAATTGGCATTGTTTCCAGCCGGTTGTCATTATTTATTCATTCATTTTCTGAACTGCTTATTCCAACAGGGTTGTGGGGGGTCCTGGAGCCTATCTCAACTAACTACGGCCACCAGGCAGGAGACACCCTGAATTAGTGGCTAGACCAGGGTTGGGCAAACTTTTCGGCCCAGGGGCCACATTGACTTTAAAAATTTGACAGGCGGGCCAGGTCAGCACAAGATACGATACATATAAAAAACTGAATCCGTTAAGAATACATATGAAACATAAACAGAAAAAAGGACTAAAGTATGAACATACTCATCACTCATCCGGGATTTATGGGGTGCTTTCTTGGTTTTCATCAGACTAAAGGTCTGTTCACACACATGTAGAGCCAAATAACACCAGAATCCTCTGTGCCATCTTCTGGATGTTTGGAAATTTGGCTGCACTTAATGAAGCCTCAAACTTAGAGACTTTCAGGGAGTTTAACTTGTCACATTGGAGATCAATCAGTTCCAACTGCAACTCCTGTGGAACCGTTTCCGGGTCTTGTGAGAAAGGACATGAGACCAGCTGTCAATTTTTCCAAAATCACAAAACCGACGGCAGAATTGCTCATGCAGGTCATCCAATAATTTCCTGTATTTTGACCGCATTAAAAAAATTATAATAATTTGGACAGGGCCGGCGGGCTGGATTAAAAGGCCTAACGGGCCGTATATGGCCCGGGGGCCGCAGTTTGCCCATGTATGGGCTAGACAATCGCAGGGCACAAGGAGAACTATTCACGCTCGCACTCATACCTAGGGGAAATTTTGAGTTTTCAACCAGCCTAGCCTGCATGTTTTTGGGATATGGGAAGAAACCGGAAACCAAGCATGCGGAGAACATGCAAACTCCACACAACCCCAGAATTTTTAGGCTGGTGCGCAAATCACTCGGTCGCCGGGCCACCGGAAAGGTGTTTGGACATCAATGTCACCAGAGCAGAATTACAATAAAAATGAGTAAAATTGATTTAGGGCCCATCGTCATAGCAAATTAGATCTTTGTGTTGGCGTGTCCTATGACAAGACTTTTTGAAACCAAATTATCATTCTGCCGGGTCTATATTCAAAGACAAAAAAAGCTAACTAAAAAGCTTTTTACACTTGTGTTTACAGAATAACACCCCAAAACCTTTCTTTCCTATGCCTAATTTAGCGACAGAAGTGTATAATGTTGTTACCAACACTTTCACACCGATATCTGGGAAAATCTCTCTTTGGTTATGCTAAACATCATTAAAAATAGTTATTTGATTCCAAGTCAGAAATTTCAGAATGCAATCACTGGCAAACAATTGGAAGATTTCATCTTTTCAAAATTCTTCCCACCCTACCCCCCGAATAAAATTTGATCCCTACTAGGAAAAATTATAGCGTATGCCATGAATTATTCAGAGACAATGACAGTGACTGGGAGGATCACTGTCACAGTACTAGAGTGATCTGGTGTCACAAATTGCAGTTGTGTTGTTTATAAAAGTAAATCCTACTTTTCTTTCTTTTGTTCTCATTATTTGGAAATATTCACCAACGGCTTGAAAAAGTAAAACCGAATATCAACATTCATATATATTAGACAATCCAGATCCTGCAGAACTCAGGGATTTACGGTCTCTAAGACAACTGTCTCTAAGCAACCATTATTACTTAAAGCTTTTGTCTCATCTCCCTATCTCTCTCACTCTATCCCCTCTGTCCCCTTCTCTTTTTTTCCTGTTATTTCTGTCCCTCAAGAGACCATCCATGGATTCGCTACATAGTGGCTAGTCTCATTGTTACACTTGCAGTATCATATAGTAGTAGAATACACGTACAATATACAAAGTACGTATGTACTATATTTATGTATCAGTGGTGTGCTGTCGGGGCCTTCTCTGCTGGCATAAGAAATATCTGAATCACAGACTGATGTTAATTATATTTTTTCCATGAATACTTATTAAATATTTCCAAATTGTCTGTTAGCTTCCTTTCATTGCTTTCCCCCCTGGTTGCACTGCTTCCAGATGTGTGTTTTCATATTGAAGCATTTAACCAATCACATTTCAGCCATTATTTGTTGCCAGGGTCAGAAATCTGCCTCAAGGCCTTCACAATCAGTTCTGCAGGCTCTGCTGCATTAAACAAGCGTCGATAAGACTGTTGCTTTAACAATCAGATTTTGAGTTGGCAACACCACAATGCCTTCTCGCAGGCGTAGGGATATGTCATTGCCTTCTCGCAGGCGTAGGGATACGTCATCGCGTTCACCAACTATGATTGGCTTGTGATAGAGGGGCTAGCCAGAGCTAACAAACTGTATCTGGAACGAGCTGCACAAGCAAATATTTTGTTGTGTTGATTTAAAGCCATTTTCAAGACGGACTATGCCAGAAATACGACAGGACAGGCTCGACTTTCAGCATTAGCTTCGATGGCGATAAAAAAGAAGGAAGAAAGAAAGGAGGATGGGTATTGTGTACACTTAAAAAGGATTTTTGGTGAGTAAAATATGGCTATATTCCTAAATAATATTTCAATTGTATGAAATTCCTGGGGAAAGTCGTCCCCTGGGCCCGGTTATGATATCTGAAAAGCTCCAGTGTTTGTATTTAATCAATAAATGCTGCTAGGAAGTGGATTTTACCCCATTTTAGTGCAATTTTGCCGTTTCGCGTATGGACGTATATGGAGGTATCAACGTTCATCACTGTCTTTTTCCCAGGGAAATGATACTACGGGCCCGATTCTGATGTCTAAAAAGCTCCAGTATTTGTATTTAATCAATAAATGCTGTTTTCGGCTGGATTTTACCCCATTTTCGGGCAATGTTTGCCGGTACGCCATTGACGTTCATCCCTGTCTTTTCCCGGGAAAATCACCCCCCTGGCCCGGTTGTAATGTCTGAAAAGCTCCAGTATTTGTAATTAATCATTAAATGCTGCTAGGAAGTGGATTTTACCCCATTTTTGTGCATTGATTTATTGATTATTTTTTTGTGTCGCAGCTGTAGCTGCAGTAGAGGTTTTTGCTGAAGGCGTCACTAGGAAATGCACGGAGCGCCACTGGTATGTATGTATAATGACAATAAACCTTTCAATTTAATTCAATTCAATAATGATTAAGCGACAGGCTTGACATGGTGAGCCCTTCAGGTAGGAACACGCCAAAAAAAGACATACCTAAATTATCTATACTGACCGAAACATGAAAACGACCCCTTCCCTGGGTCTGGGAAGTCAGAATCTTCCTGAAGGTGTACACCAGGTTTACAGTTCCCCTTCACAGGCTTGAGGCGGCTAACGTGGAAGGTAGGGCTGACCCAGAGAGACCTGGGCAGCTGAAGGCGGACAGAAACAGGGTTAATCGCCTTGGAAATAGGGAAAGGAACTACAAATTTTGGCGCAAGATTCCTGGATTCCACCCGCAAAGTTTCTGGTGGAAAGCCACACCCGCTGCCTTGGCCTGGATTAGTGTCTTGTTAAAAAGGGTAAGATTTTGATTTTTGACTCTAAAATAATTGTTAGCTTTGATCATCGCAAGTGTCAGTTATATCTGGCTTACATTACTTTATCAGGATAAACCCTCAATTATCTTGACATATCTATTCTCTTGTCTTTTTCTTCTTCTCCAAAACCATACAACGTACACAGGTGGAAACTAGCCTATGCCGCATTTACATGCAAAATTTCATGTATTGGCATTTATTACAGTTTTATAACCGATGGAGGCTGATTGAACACTCTAAATTACTCCTATGTATGAGTGTGAGTGTGCATGGTTGTCTGTCTCCTTGTGCCCTGCGATCGGCTTGCCACCGATTCAGGGTGTCCCCCGCCTCTGGCCCGGAGTCAGATGGGATAGGCTCCAGCACCTCCTGCGACCATAATGAGGATAAAGCGGTTCAGAAAATGAGATGAGCGATGAGAACCGATTGATGTGAACATATGTTTACTAATGCATCTGGACACATCTTCAGTGATTTTCCTTGGATCATTGGGTGTTTTGGGTCCTTCACCATCAGACAGCCTCCTCCAGGTGACCCAGGTTATCAGGCTCCAGCTTGCGTCCAGATAGCTATCTGCTATGACTCCGTGGCTCTCCTCTTTTCAGCCCTAATCACCTCGATGCTCTCTCTGCTGCCTTGGTGTTACTGCGGATGGCTCTCCTCTTCCTCTCTTTGGATGCCTAAAATAATACTAAGTGCTCTGGCCAAGGAACGGGATGCGAACCCCCTACATCCAACCTTATTCACCGGCAGACATCTTCCTCTCCATCCAGGTTGCCGACAGTCACTGACAACTCCAGTGTGAGTTTCTAGCAAAGGCTTCCTCCAATCTTCCAATGGTCCCGTAACCTCCAGTATTTCTGTTTGCTTCATGGACTTTGACACTAGGCCACAGGGCAGGGTTGTGACAGCGAGGTGGCTGGTAAAGGAATATAACAGTTTGAGCTTAAAGTAGTTCATTAGATGTCCCTACATCCTGTGGAATGTTGAGTGTGTGCGAGGTCACAGGACAGGATGTAGGGGGGTTTACAGTAGAATGTTTGCAGATCCCGTGGGGGTTTGCACCAGTGGGATGTTTTACAGATGCTGAGGAGGGAAGACTACAACTGGGCGGAACCGGCGGGAGATTCTGCAGGGGAATAAAGACCAATGAGCAAGTTAACTGCAGTATACACATAGCCAATAGAATAATGCCAGGATGCCTTTGTTGTTGTGTCATTTGCATATTGTGTAGTATAATTCATTTGCTGGGCAACTCAGATGTAGTACTACGTCGACTGGTGGTAACAGAGGCGTATAGAGCTGTGCTGAGAGGGACCTGAGACCCAGTCGTATGTATTAGATTTGTGTTAGGAATAAATCCACCCGTGTGTGAAAATGTCGGCTTCCTGATACCTTTCTATTGCAGAACGAGCGCGCAAATTGTTGGATGAGTGGCAGTTGGGTAAGGTCACAAATTGGAGTCAGATTACTAACTTAACTTTAATATAATTTAGAAAGAAAATTCCCAACACTGGGGATCTTCAGTTGAAGTCCGAGGTCCACTCGCAGCTACCAGTCTCTTCCAGAATGCCTGACGATTTGGTCCTGGTCGAGAACTCAAACCCAGGACCCCAGAACACGCTAACCACTCAATCACCGGACCACTCCTTTCTCTATTATCACACTGGTTATCCTTGGAAAATTTTGATCTTAACATATTGGGCCCTACTGCACTAATCGATATATACCCGCACACTATGTAATTGTTGTTGGCAGATTAAATGGACATTTTTCACAACAGACATTAGCCATATACTATAATTTAGTCCTAGCCATTCAATAATGGAGTATTAGCTTGAATACTCAATGGCAAATCTATTAACCTGTCATCTCATCGGAACTCATGATGGAGAATTACTTCCATACTGCCATAAAGAAATCGCACAAAAGGGATGTCAAACAAAAGTTTATTCTTAGTGTGAGTGCTTAGCAGACTGTGACAAACAACCAGACCCATGTTGGTGACTGGAGCTCTCTTGAGATATTGTTTGTGTGCCACAATGCTATTCAGTCATAACATACAATATAATATGATAATGTCAGTGGAAGGAAAGAGAAACATGAAAACATCAAACAGCCACAGAAAGTTTAGATTTCTCTTGCGTCACTGTCTTCGGCTTGTGACCCACAAGCCAGTTTTATTTATTTTCAAAACCCCATTTGACTTTTTTCTTAAATTCCACTCGTGAATCGTCCGTTTTGATTGCTTAGAGTGCAATCAGCAAACATATGTCCTGAGCAATAATGACAAATGAACATTGTGTGCCAATTATGATCTCAAACACTTTTTTTTCAACCCAGTAAGGTACAGAAACAAAGAATGTAAAAAAGACAAACTCATCAATGTGTAATTACGTATGTGAAATAAAGGGTCTTGCTTTCGCAATGGTTTTGCTAGCTTGATTGTGCGTTACCTATTGGTCAGTGAGGTACAGTAAATTCACAAACCTATAGACAGGGCCTGCTATCTACTGAGCATGCTATAAAACAGGATCCACAAAAGAAATTATATTAGGTTGCTATCTTTCTATGTAATCAGTGCGTATTACTCGAGTTTCTGTTTATTTGTGAGATTCATCCCCTCTTTCTGTGTTTTCTGTCCCATCAGGTTAAAGAGCATTTGCTGTTCTGCCCCCAGCACATTAGTAGTAGGTAATTAAGTTCCATCCTTGATAGATATTCAATGAATTGTTTTCAATGTATTGCTTTAACAACATTTCTTTATGTTTTTTTTAAAATACTGTAAACACTGTGGATGGCTGAATTCCTAAGGAAAAGAACACCTGGAACACTTCACAATTGATATTCAATCCCTGAACATTTGTGAATTATACATGCTTGTGCTTTGTAAAATGAGGCTACTTCAGTAATCTCATTAAAAAGAGAAAATGTCATCTTACAAATAAAAAGTCCTGCAGTCAAACATAAAATGTGCTAATTAATGTTTCCTGGTAAATAACAAAAACGAATAATGTCAATTACTGTTCAGATCTGAGATAATGACATCATAATGTTTAATGGTTTTGGAGTTGGATGTTGTATTTGAGGGTTAAGTTGACATTCTCCCATAGAAGCTATCCAGCCAGATGCCCTTTAAATCAAATGCTTTATCTCTGCATTTTAAGGACCTGCCATGGAAAGCATGTCCATCTTATCAGTCCCACATTTGTGCTGTCCCTATCCCTGCCACTGCTGCTCCAATTTAACCTTGTCCGTTTAGTATTTCACACCTCCCCCTTCGGCATGTTTGGTGTGTGTACATGTGTGGGAGTGTGTCTTGAGCTTGTATGCATGTATGTATGTCACAGTGCGCTGAGGTCATGGCAGGAGCGAGACTTCTGGCGAAGGATCTTGCTGCCCCGATGGCGGCTCATCTCTCGGTACCGTCCCCTGTCACGCTCACGTCCATAAGAGCGTGGCACCAGCCCTGCCAGAAAACGCTTGGCCCGGCTGGTCAGGCTTTCCCTGCGACCTGAGCCGGGGTCACCGTCGGTCCAGTTGGGCCCTAAACTGTCGCCTCTTGCAGCCCGAACAGCCGCCTCAAGCAGCTCATTAGTGCCGTGTTCCAGAGACGCTGAGAGCTCCAGGTAATGGCAGTCGAACATCATGGCGCTGGATTGAGCCTCTGGTCCAAAAAAGAAGTAAAAGTCAACTTCAAGAGTGTTCACACAATAGCGGATACTTACATATATATGCATAAGTGGTAAATGACTAAATGAAAAGAACACATATTAAGATTTTATACACACATACCAAAGTGTTTTACATTGACTAACATTCACACATGCACACATCAACATTGGATTGGATTGGATAACTTTATTCATCCCATATTCGGGAAATTTCATTGTCAAAGTAGCAAGAGGGTGAGAATGCAGATACAGGAAATGAATTTTAGACATAAAGTAGGAGTAGCCGGGATCAAACGTTGACCCTTTAGTCACCGAACACAACATCCCTGGTGTGTGTATGTGTAAAAAGAGTATACTCGAAAGGCTAAAAAAATCTAACAAATTAAAAAGAAACAGGCAGATTTGGTAGCTCAGTCTGGCTAAAGTGGGCCTAACATCGGAGCGTATGTGTTTCTTTGTGAAGTAATCAGCTTGGAAGCTAGCTTTCAAGTGCCGATTTTGTCCGAAGGTCATAAGTATTCAACATTAGTTTTCCTGCTACTTACTTACAGCGTATTATCCAGATTCTCTCAATTCTCTTTTGAAAGTATTTAAAACCACTGATGATGAAATCCCTAAACTCTTTGCAGTTATATGTTGAGAAACATTTTTTTTTTTTTTTAAATTCTTTTAGCCTTTACAGTATGCTCCTTTTATACCCACGCACATACCAGAGTGCTTTAAAAGGTCTAACATCCACCCATTCAGACACTTCCACAGTGATGGTCCTGCCATTCAATTGCGGAGGAATTCACGGTTCATTGTCTTGCCCAAGGACATTTAAACATGGGGTGGTGGTAGCCGGAATCGAATGCTGACCCTTTGGTCATTGAACATAACGAGATTTCATGTTAGTGGAAACTGGCAGATTTGGTAGATCAGTCTACGCTAAACAGGGCGTAACAGTGCACCGTAGGTGTTTCCTTGTATTGTGATCGGCTTGGAAGTTAGCCTTCAAGTTCCCATTTTGTCTGAAGGTAACAAGTATTCAAAATTAGTTTGCCTGCTACTTACATATAGCGTTTTCTCCAGATTCCCTCAATTCTCTTCTGCAAGTATTTAAGACCACTAATGATGAAATCCCTAAAATTCATTCCATTTGCATGTTGAGTGACTTTGTTTTTAATTTGTTAGAATTGTTTAGCCTTTTGAGTACACTCCTCCAACTGGATAATCTCTCTCATCTCATTTTCTGAACTGCTTTATCCTCACTAGAGTCGCAGGGGGTGCTGGAGCCAATCCCAGGTGTCTCCGGGCCAGAGGCAGGGGACACCCTGAATCGGTGGCCAGCCGATTTCAGGGCACAAGGAGACATACAACCATGCACACTCACACCCATTCCTAGGAGCAATTTTAGAGTGTCCAATCAGCCTACCATGCATGTTTTTGGAATGTGGGAGGAAACTGGAGTACCTGGGGGAAGGCTGGGGAGAACACGCAAACTCCACACATGTGGACGTGACCTGAATTTGAACCCAGGACCCCAGAGCCTTTGAGGCCGACACGCTAACCGGATGATAGATAAAATAAATTTAATTTATAAGCACCTTTTTACAACACTGATGTACACTGTACAATTGAAAAATAAACAAGAAACAAAAAACGAGGAAAATTGTAGGTTAGAAAGCAGTTAGTGTAACTCTGTGTGAGTGAGTACGTGTATGTCTGTGTGTATTAAGGATAGGGAGGGTGAGGGGGAAAATATATGACTAAATAAAAGTGTCACTGTGCATGCCATGAATAAACCTTATTAATTCAGCTCTTTTAGCCCGACCATAGGTTCTATGTGGAAGATGTTAGGTTGCTGTGTCCCTCTGTCAGGCTAGCAATACACGAGCATTGCACTAACAGAACATAGAACACCCCTGTTTGATGCCAGAGGAATATGGAAGCAACATTCCTATATAGCTGACCTCATCCATGCTCTTGGGTTGTTGTGGAAAAATGCTGAGTGGAGCGATATTAACATTATGCCAAAGCCTTGATGGACAGAAACCTACAGAAATAAACTTTTTGCAAAAGCGTCATGACAACTCTATGGTGTGATTTTTTTGGTGTACCATAAATGTTAAAGGGACTGCAAGATCATTTTTTTGATTTGCTTCTAAACACTTTGTGCTAAAAACATGGGCACAGGCTGAATGCGGAATCTCTGAGCCAAAGGCAGAAACTCTTTTGGTCTGATATTTTTTAATTTAGAACTCACTTGTTCTCACCTTGTTCCCATATGTTTGGCACTTATTCTTGAACAGATTTCATGTATTTAGAAGAAAATCATCAAAAAGATTTCACAGCATCTTTAAACCTAAAGCAATAAACATTTATCAATCTTTCCTTCAGATCAGGGTTGAAAGGTCAAATTTGAGCTGTTATAGCTAAGAAAAACTTTGTGCAACCAGTAATTTTTGCCAGCAGGATGTTCCAATCAATGTTTTGCACCACTGTCAGATTGACATGATTTTGAATGTAAACCAATGCCAAGTTCTAATTTTAAAAAAATCTAAACACTTTTATTTAAAATACTCTTTTCTTTTGAACATAAGTATTTCAAAATAATACCTTTTTCTTTAGCGACAGAAATGCATCTTGTTTCAGACCAATTAAAAAATCTAAATCTCATATCCTGTTGTTGCCTTGTCACCTATTCAGGATCCCCCGGGCTGGGTGAACACTCTAAATTGCCCCTAGATTTGAATGTGAAATGTTGTCTGTCTCCTTGTGCCCTGCGATTAGCTGGCTACCAATTTAGGGTGTCCCCTGGCTGGTGCCCGTAGTTAGGTGGGACAGGCTCCAGCATCCATTGCGACCCTTGTGAGGATACGCGGTTCAGAAAATGAATGAATTAATTAATATATAAATATTCTATGAGTCTAATACTGGTTAGGAATCTGACGAAGAGAGTTAACATTCAAATTAATTGTAAGGGTATTGCAAGCGTAATACACAAACTTAAGTAACCACAGCATACTAATGATGAGACGCAGGTCTTGTGTATGTATACGGATTCCGAATGGTGTCTAGAATAATTTGGCACTCAAAATACAATTATTTGTAAATGATCGTTCTCCTGATCACTGATGGCATGGCAAAAGCTGTGATAGGATAGATTAGCTGAGTTGAAGCCCCAGTGTTAGTGCTAAAGGTCAGCCACTCCTTAAAGATAAAATCGCAAAGCTTCTGGAGGCAGGCACAAAACAATTGAAGTTAGCATCTTTTATTTACAAAGATTCTGCTGGGATATGCTCCAAGCGCCCCCCCCCCCCCCCACGACCCTAATGTGGGTAAAGCGGCTCAGAAAATGAGATGAGATGAGATTCTGAGAGTGATTTGCAATGCCCAATTCAAGATTGAACTTTGATTTTAAGGCCAATGTAAAGAAAAAGAATAGTTTTTTAATAAAACAAACCCATGTATACATGTGAAGCATGAGGCGTGTGCAGTTGGATACCAGAAATTCCATCTGCTATACCTACCTTCAGCACTGATTTCACGGGAGCGAACAAGGTCACTCTTATTGCCCACAAGGATGATTGGCGTCTGAGACTGTGACTCCCTGAGGAGAAGGCGGAGCTGTGCAGTGCGATGGAAACTTCGTCTATCAGTCACGGAGAACACCAGGATACACACATCAAACTGGAGAGTGGACAGGTCCTGTGAATATTTACCAGTGAATTAATAAGATAAACCAACAGAAAAAAATTGCATGACATACTTTTTAAGTATGAGAAGATGAAAATCAGTGGCAGATGCATGGTGCTAAAGTAAAAGATTGGAAGCAATCAACATAACTGACAATTTGTCCTTGACTACATCTCTTTGGCAAGTAGGAAATGAAACACTAAAATCTGATGGCTGAGTGGTGCTAAAAGATGGGAAAAAAACATAAAACACTGTCAGAAGTCCATATCGTTTAGACAGGGAATGTGTGTGGTGTGTAGCTGAAACTCAGAAAACTCCATCTTGGTGATACACCACTATGTTCTCGATATCTAAACAGTTGAAACTGTTTGAGCACTCCATGACAATAGGTGGCAGCAATGTAGCAATATAAGTTTTACAAAGAAGGTTGACAAAGCTACTGATGACGTCACAATCGAGTGCCTGTGCATAACATGGTAAAAGTGCAGTTGAATCAAATGCGTAAGTAAGATGCGGAAGCCGTATAAATGGTGTGAATTTCGAGGCATTTAAATTGGAAATTTGGTACTTTTCCGAAATGGTTTATATATATATATATATATATATATATATATATATATATATATATATATATATATATGTATGTATATATATATACACACATACATATAAATATATAACAATCTAATATCCTTGTTCGAGAAAATTTGTTCTGCATCTTGACTATATGTGTGCAAGTGGGAGACTTCTGTTGACCTACATCCATAGTCCCCAAGCTAAATTCCTGCCCTCAAGGGAACTCCCAATGAAAAATTCACCATCTCTCAAATAGCCAAGTAGTATCAGATCAGACCCTGGAGCAGAATATTTGTATGCAACGCCTTGGGAATGTGTTTGATGGAACACAAGAAAGGACAAATAGTGTAACCTGTCACTGTCTCAATGAAGAAGGAGGAATGAAAGCAAGAAAGTAAAGAGAACCACACAGAGATGAAGAAATGTGCAAAAGTTTACCAATGAAAAGGTTACATTAGGTTGATTTAGCACTCTAAGAGAAACTAAATAAATGTATTCATAAACAAAGTAACCCAGGATAGTGCCCACACTTCGCAATTTTCTCAGTTGAAAGCAGACCATCTGTTACAAACTACTTTCCCCATGGACATTCGCTAAAACAAGCTCACAAACACAAGAAAAATGCACCAATACTAAATTGAGAATACAAAGCCAAACAGCTTTGACACTGTATGCTCATTTACCTACTAATGACACAGCATCATTAGCATAAAATTTCCTCTAAAATGGACGCTGCGCCCAATCAGTCAGTATGTGCCTTGTGTTTTCAATACATTCAGAATTTTGTATGACCCTGACCGCTTGACTGACTGGTGTCGTGTTTGCCAACGCGCTACTCACGGCAGTCAACCCAGCGGACGCTCATGTTCTCGTGGTCAAATGGACAGACGCTAAAAATAGCCCGCCCGCGTACTCCAAGCATTACGGTGAATCCATTCAAAACATCCCAGATGAATGGTGAGGCAGTTGACTTTGGTGTGATCGTTGCACTATTAATCCTCAAAAACACTCACAATAGTCAAAGAAACAACACCTTACAGTAGGAAAGGCCTGACGTGAATGACAGCAGGATGCGTGTGTGAAAGCTTGGAAGATGGACTCAAGCCATGGATCGAACACGAAAGAGCAGCCGAGAGAAGCAGCGATGCGAACGGCTTGGGACCAATGGATGTCAGATGGCAAACATAGTTACATAAAAGCAGGCAGCATCGCAGGAGTTACCGTATTTTCTCAAATATAGGCCGCCCCGCGTATAAGCCGCACCCTTAAGATCACCTTAAAATCGTTGAATTTTACAATTTCTCGTGTATAAGCTGCCCCTGATTCACAATTTGACCTCCACATGAATGTTATTTAATAAAATATATATTATTGGGAGAAAACACATACGAGGCCCTCTCATAATTTGATGGAGACACTAAAGGTGGATAGAATGCTGAGGTACTAGCTTGTTCTCTTTGTATTTCTTGTTTATTGCTGCAGAGAAAATACCTCCCGTGGAGAATTCAATATATTACCAGAGGCCATCTGGCATGCACTTACTCATCACCTGCCCCCCTCCATCTGTCTGCACTTTTAGTAACGCCCTACCAACGTTGTGAAACTGTGATTGACCTTTGACTTCGATGTGAAAGGAGGTTAAAGTGGATTTGATGTGCCTTCCTCCATTTTTTTCCACTTTGCTTCGCCTCATTAGGATCATGGTTTAGTTGGAGTATATTCCAGATTACTTTGGGAAATGGACAGTGTACAGTGGACTAGTAGTCAGCCATACACAGGCAGAACACATACAAATAACCGTGTGCGGTCGATTGGTCGCCGGTCTTTTGGTCGCCGTCTTTTGGTCGCCGGTCTTTTGGTCGTGGTCTTTTGGTCGCCCGGACTGGGACAACGGGCGACCAAAAGACCGGCGACCAAAAGACCGACGACCAAAAGACCGGGGACAAAACAAGGTAAAACAACATGGTCTACGCATCAATAAAAGCCATGAGCACTTTCACTGAGCCGACGTGTGAGTGTATAAGAGTTTGTATGTACATGCGTTGTCCCTTTAAGAAGCTACGTAAGTCATGGTCTTAACAAGTTCTCCAACAAAAAACAATAAAAGTCCGGGAAATTTGGAGCTTTTCTTTAGCCTCATGATTAATAGGGCATTAAGCATGACTAAATAATAATTCACAGTTTGTATTTAGGGAATTTGAGCAACGATTTAAATGGTAATTATCAATAACCTTCCGGGCGACCAAAAGACCGGCGACCAAAAGATCGGCGACCAAAAGACCGGCGACCAAAAGACCGGCGACCAATCGACCGTGTACCCAAATAACCATTGACACTCAAATTCAAAATGAAGGACAAGATGAAGTTTCAGTTCCCACTATGAACATATTTGATAAAGGATGGACATGCAGAACATACAAACTCTAATCAGAAACACTTGACTAGGAAAACTGGGTTGGACTTGGCTCTGGTCTTGGAGTCGTTGTTATGTTGGAAAACTAAATGATGACCAAGGTCAGGGAATGATAGTGACATATTCTGTTTAAAAAAAAATACATCTCAGGATTGACATGGCTGACAGCACGAATTGTTGAGGAGTTACCCCATTAGTCAACAGCCCATTTCCAGTCAGCTGTCTGCCCAAGGTGTAATGAATGATTTGATTCATCTGTGGTTAAAATCTTGTCGGGGAGAATTTTGTCCGCTTTTTACCAAATGCTTTCATGGGGGTGAAATCATTTCTGCACAAATTACAGATTTGTAAAGACAATTTCTTATTTGCAAATGTAAATGAAATATTTGTACTTGAAATAAATGTGTCACGTTTGAAAGATTATTTTCCAGTGTCATTTACTGTTCAAAAAGTTTCTCCAAGGACAATTTGACCTGTTCAAAATGTTTCTCAAATTACAATTTGGCCTGTTCAAATTGTTTCTCAAAGGACAGTTTGACCTGTTCAAAGGATTTATTAAAGGACAATTTGATGACAATTTGACTTTAAATGTAAAGACAAATGAGTGACAATTGTATGATAAACACAGGCAGGGCCCTTTGTTGTTTCCCACAACGTTAATTTCTCTTATAGCCCTTGAAATAACGACCTGTACATGTGCTCTTTAAGAGAACATGTTTACATGAGTAAAGTTAATCTTCATTTTGAGGACATTATTGACTGACTGGATCAAGGCTAAGCCTCAGTATTTCTATTTCAGGATTGTAGATGACTTATTGAAAAGCATTCTAGCCTTGTGATATTGACAACATTCACATACCCTACCGTCTGGCTGACCTCCATTCATGTGAACACTGATGCCTCTTACACATGCAAGTGTTGCTCTTAAATGAAGAAATGTAAGTCAGCGCAGTCGATTCAATTATTTACTCTTGTTGGTTCAGTAACAATGCCTCTACAAATGAAAATGATAGTGCGGTACTTCTTGTGTCAATCAGCACAATTAATCAAACCACTTGAAGAAAAAGTCATGTGGGAAAATAGCAACTTTACATCTTTTTTCACAATTAGCATGGCAAGAGAAGGTGCTGCTCACATTGGCCCAAGTGCCCGACAGTCAAAAGTTGGATGCTGAGTTTGAGCTTATGCATGGGGGTGTGCGTGCATGTGTGTACATATGCCTGGATGTTACTATGGTGACTAGTGTCGGTTAAAGTGTCCCACAGAGCCCACATTGAGCTCACAACAATGCCACAACCCCTGCCATGAGGGACTTATGTAGAGGCGTTCCTACCCAGGTCACATTTTTTGTTTGCAGGCTTGCTGTTCTGGCCTGCACAAGTGATGTGTAATTATGTTCAGGGAAGGTGCTGCCTAGGATCAGGTGCGCCTTAATTTTTGGAAATTACAGTAAATATTAATTATTCATCTTCTGTACTACATATCTTCACGGGGGTTGTGGGGTTTCTAGTCATTTGCAGGTAAAAAAAAAAGAAATGTAACACCTAATAATAATTAAACAAGACTGTCAAGGTAAAGTCAGAATGCATATTACAAGTGTCTTAAAAGACATGATGACGGTACTCGGACGTTTCGTCGAAAGACGTTTGGTCCCCGGACGTTTGGTTGACCGGACGTTTGGTTGCCCAGACGTTTGGTAGAACAGACGTTTGGTAGAACGGACGTTTGGTAGAACGGACGTTTGGTAGAACAGACGTTTGGTAGAACGGACGTTTGGTAGAACGGACGTTTAGTAGAACGGACGTTTGGTCGCCGGGTTGTTACTGTTGAAACCAGCTCTCAAAATTATAATCATGAGAGAGTGAGTTTAATATCTAAATATCTAATATTAAAATATCAACAGCAAACTCTGTCATAATTTGACAGCGAGCGAACCCAGCGACCAAATGTCCGTTCTACCAAACGTCTGTTCTACCAAACGTCCGTTCTACTAAACGTCCGGTTGACCAAACGTCCGGTCGACCAAACGTCCGGTCGACCAAACGTCCGGTCGACCAAACGTCCGGGGACCAAACGTCTTTCGACGAAACGTCCGGTCACGCATGATGACAATCTTCCTCTACAAGTAAAATAATTATTTTACCAATAGATGGTGTAGTTGAAGTTTGTAATGTCAATTTTTTTTAGGACTGATTGCAGTCAGAGCAGGGGCTTGCTGTTTGCTGCCACACATGCTTTCTTGCTCATGTAATTTGAGGAATCAGATGAGCCAATTTTACTTTAATGAAATTTTAGCATCCACCTGATGGTGCAGTTGTGCTTCAGCCTGACTTTGGTGGGGACAGTCTGGGTTCGATTCCCACCCGGTGGCAGTGTGATTGTGAGTATGAGGGTGTGTGCTGGGATTGGCTCAAGCACCCCCGGCAACCTTTGTGAGCATAAGTGGTATGGAAAATGAGTTTTATATATTTTTTTAAATCTCCCTCACATGCTGACCACTTTCTGTGACTTCAGGTAATACATGTACATGCTGTTTACCAAAAAGAGAGGACCAAATATCAGCCTGGATTAGTAGATTTAGGACACCATCCGACCCCCCACCCTCCTCTTCCACTGATGGCATTTCTGGACTTTGTCCATGTGTCCTGCTGGCCCACGTCTGTTACTTCAGCCTTAATACCCTTGCCATGTATTAACATGCACAGAACCAATGCATTCAACACTCACTGAACGCAGGACAAGGCCAGCGGGCTGGTGATGCAAAGCCACAAGAGTGGATCAGTTGAGTCAAATAGGACAGCAAAGAACATCCAAATAAATAGAGAAAGAAAGATGCAATGCTCAAAGGTGAAACAACATGCTTTCATTGAAGTTCCAAAAGCTGAACATGAAATATTTCAACTCAGGAAATGAGCCCCTGCAGGCTAAAATGGACATCTGGACTAGAATACATTCGGACCAATCTACACCATTTGCTAATTGGATTATTAGTAGGCTTTAATGACTAGGGTGTATTATGCATTTACTGTATTGTTGATGCAAATTTGCAGTTTTGCTCACATTTTAATCCTTTACGCTTATGTTAATTTTATCCGGCTGTCCCAGAAAAATAATAAGCAAAGAGGCCTAAATTCATGATTTACAGGATCCAAAAAGGAGAGACTATGGCTACATTCCCAGTGCAGGGCCTGATGCCCAATTAACACATTTTAATGGGCAAAATATTGGCTCGTAAATGATTGCTGATATGCGATATTGAATATCAAAATTTGACAGATCTGTTCTCACAAAATAATCTGATCCCGTGTTCCCAGAGTGATTAGCATGGCAAACGAAAATCTGTTACCTGTTTCCAATTGTCAAAAATGACAACTTTGCTGTCTTCGTCGTCAACTGTGACTGTGCACTCGTAGCCTTCACCTGTAAGGAAATATCCAAACAAGCATGAAAATATTCGCCGCACGATATGCCAATATGGAAAACAATATGCACTGTGACAAAGTAAAAAGGCATTATATAGTACAATATGAAGGAATTTAAATGTCAACTGTCTCTTCTGCTGTCTGAAAAATATGTTTGAGTCTGCATTAACATTTAAGAAAAAATGCCAATATATATGTTGTTGGAAAGCCTTTACTGTGTAGCCCACAAGTGTCAAACTCCAAGCCCAAGGGCAATAACTGGCATACCACATCTTTTTGTCTGGACCACAAAAGCCAATCATGCTGGTGTTTCTTGAGTTTTCTCAATGCAAAAAGTGTTCCTCAGGTTAAGAACAGTTGGTGAAACAGTTGTTTATTTAGGTGCCAGGTGCCTGTGAGGAGTCTGCATGTTCTCCCTGGGCGTGCGTAGGTTTTTGTGGGTACTCCGGTTTCCACTTACATCTCAAGAACATGCACGGTAGGCTGGTTAAACACTCCAAATTGCCCCTAGATATGAATTTTAGCGTACATGGTTGTCGGCCCGCTTGTGTCTTGGGATTGACAACCATTTTAGGCCTGGTTTAGGCTCCTCTTGTGAGGATAAGCAGTATTAAAAATGAATGAATAGATTAAATTTAAATTTTTGCATATTTAAAATTGTTTAATAGACTACAAGAAAAAAACATTTGAAAACAAATAAGCTTTCTACACGTTTTAATGTAATACTTTTTTTTATAAACGTGCAATGAATGCCAACTTAAAAAGCGATCAAATTGGACACTTTCGTGGCATAAATACTAAAAACACTGAATAGTTTATTTTTTATATTTTTTATTTTAGTTTAGTTATTTTAAACAAGCTTCCGTCTGATTTCGGAGCGGGCAGGCGCGGGCTCGAGTCCCGCTGGTGAGGGTATGATTGTGAATACGGATGGTCGTTTGTCTCTCCTACGACTGACTGGCGACCAGTCTAGGGTGTAGTGTGCTTTTCGCCCGAAGTCAACTGGGTTCGGCGCCAGCAACCCCCGCAACACTTTCGGGGATGCGCAGTATGGAAGATGAATGAATGAATGAATATGGCTTGGGCATTGGTATATAGTATTACCGTAAGGCATATTACGCATCTATTTTAGAATTAAATTTCTGGTGTTACTCACAACTTGGCGGCCTGGTGGAGCGAGTGGTTAGCGTGTCGTTTCTCCCCGGGCCTGCGTGGGTTTCCTCCCACATTCCAAAAACATACATGGTAGGCTGATTGGACACTCTAAATTGGCCCTAGGTATGAGTGTGAGTGTGCATGGTTGTCCGTCTCCTTTTGCCCTGCGATCGGCTGGCCACCGATTCAGGGTGTCCAACGCCTCTGGCCCGGAGTCAGCTGGGATAGGCTCCAGCACCCCCCGCGACCCTAATGAGAATAAAGCGGTTCCGAAAATGAGATGAGACTCACAACTTATTTTGTATAGGTCATTACGTAGTCAGGCCATATTTTAATTGCCATAAAGTGGTTCACGAATCATCACAAAATGCTAATTAACAACAAATTATTGATGATGTTGTCTACAAAGAACCTTCATAAGAGGAAAAGCTACATCAATAACCTGAATGCATCCTTTTGATGGACTTCAGCTTCTTTACAGTATGCATACTGGTTCCTCTTCATTTATCAAACTGTTAAGTAACCGGTGATTAATGCCTAATGCTCTGAATCTGAGCGTTGTTCCATGACAGTGATGGAAAGACTGAATAAATGGGCGCTTGAGGAATGATTATTAACATTACTTCTTGATGGACAGTTCTGGTGACTCACTTGACATGAAAAGGAAGTTATTTCAGCATGTACACCAGTTTGGATCCGGAAGAATTTACCTCCTCACCTGCTTTTGGGAGACAAATATGATGACGCATATATCGTTTATGTAGTTATTACTTTTGTTCAAATGATGTGAGCAGAGGTAACTTGATCTAAAATGCAGCATGATTTTAGCGGTTGAAGTACCTAGTTTTAAGTCATTTAAAAAAATTGAGAAAGTCAGAAAGTTTGTTTTAGTTTTTTGAGGAGTTTCCTAGAGACGGCCAGTATAGATCAAGTTTGAAAGGTTAAATCAGATTACTAATATAGTTTTTAATGTACAGTCATACCTCTACTTACGAAATTAATTGGTTCCAGAACTTTTTCGTAAGTAGAGGTGTACTTTATATGCAAATTCTCTAATTCGTTCCACGGTCTTCAGACAACTACCAACTAAACCCTTTAAAATTGGTAAAGGTGTCCCAGTTTTGTATGAAATATATGAGGAAACACAAAAAATGAGAGAAAATTCTAAGGACATGATTTATTAATGTCTTAAAATAAATAAAGCATATGAAAATGTGCCCTGCACCGCTGAAATAGTTCCCTCCGCTGCGGTTATTGTGGGAGACGTAATACCCATGTTTATCCGCCAGATGGCGGCAAGAAACGGTTCTACCAGGCCCTAAAGCCGTCCACTTTGTACTACATTTTAGACTTTTACCTGTGCCCTGTGTGTGTGTGTGTGTGTGAAAATATGTGCCGCGTTACATTTGTACGGTTTTTAATCGCTTAATAGGGTTAATTGCAACCATTGATATGGAGAGCATTTAGTCGAGGTGGACAGGTATGTAAGAAAGAACCTTGAAACATGGATAGTGGTTGTTGTGAGACAGCCAATTGAATCGAATGCTTTTATTGTCATTATATGATAGAATGAGATTGATGAAATGAGAGCCCAGTAGAGAGTAGCGATGTTCTTAAGTGAGAATCAATGCATCCACAACATTATTTTCAAAATAAAATAATGGCTAAGGAAATGCATTTACCTTTGGAGGGATTTTGTAACTTGGATCTTTTCCGTATCTCAAGTCACTCATTTGCATATAAAAATTTCGTAACCAGAGGTTTTCGTACCTAGAGGTATTCGTACGTAGAGGTATTCGTACATAGAGGTATTCGTACATAGAGGTATTCATACGTAGAGGTATTCGTACGTAGAGGTATTCGTACGTAGAGGTATTCGTACGTAGAGGTATTCGTACGTAGAGGTATTCGTACGTAGAGGTATTCGTACGTAGAGGTATTCGTACGTAGAGGTATTCGTACGTAGAGGTATTCGTACGTAGAGGTATTCGTACGTAGAGGTATTCGTACGTAGAGGTATTCGTACGTAGAGGTGTTCGTACGTAGAGGTATTCGTACACATAGGTACGACTGTATTTAAATATTGTATCATTATTGGATTGGATTGGATAACTTTATTCATCCTGAATTTGGGAAATTTCATTATCACATTAGCAAGAGGGTGAGAATGCAGATACAGGAAAGGCATAGTTACACATAGTTACAAGTTAGAAAATACAGTCGCAAAGGCCGCAGAACAACAAAGCAAAAAGTACAAACCAAAGCAAAGTATCATTAAGACAGAAAAGCAGCAAAAACACAAAACGAGCAAGAGCGGACGGAGCTACCGCTACCGGCTGCCACTTGAGCGGCGCCATCTTGGTTGCAGTAGCAAAAACGGATAAAGAGTATGAAGATTATTAAAGGATGAGTGATCTTAAGAAGCAGGGAGGTCTCCCAACCCAAAGGTCGTGGTCTTGATCCTCCCCACAGTGTTCAAAGTATTTTTGAGCCAGATACTGCTCACCCCACTGTGCCTGATCATAAGTAGGTGAATGAGGAGAGTGTCAAATGACTTTGAGTACCAAAGTAAAGTGATATATAAGTGAAAACCCATTTACATTTTGTATCCATTGTATGCAGTCCCCTTTTACCTGTAGTTTTCGTACCGGCTGCTAGATGTCAGTGTAAAAAAGCATCCATTGGCTCTTCTTGTTATGGAAAAAAGGAAGGACAAACCATGCATCTTTTGGGAGGTGGGAGGAAACCGGAGTACCTGGAGAAAACCCACGCATGCTTGGGGAGAGCATGCAAACTTCACACGGGAAGGTCCGAACCTGGGATTTATCCCTCGATCTCAGTGAGGCCGACGCCCTAACTACATAGCCACTAGGCTGCCTACAATCAGATTATATGACCACAGATGTGCAGCCTTGCAACAAAAGTATATACACTTTGGTAGAGTTCTCTTTTTGTAACCATTGTTGCTCAGGAGTCATTTGGAGTACAGATTGTTGTATGAGATCAGATGTGAAATTTATCATCCAGTAGGGATTATTGTAGTGCTGATATTAGTCACTAACTTTAGTAGAGAAACCTGGGGCATGTGTGCGTTACTTTCGTTGTAAGCCTTTCAAGGAAAGCACTTTGCTTATGAAAACCTAAAAATATTTTCCGAAAATATTTTCTTTTTGTGTTTAAAATAAGAAATTACACTCAATTGCCTGACTTAATGTTTACATTATTTTCGGCATATGGCAGTAATGTTTCTAGGGCAAGTGAATAAACTGTACTTAGGAATTAGTTTTAATCACTTGGTTTTATGCAATATGCTTCACTTAATAAGGATTTGATACTCATTTAAATTTCTCTTTAATATGATTTTGGCTTCCTAATCCTGCACTTCATACTGTAAGCAATGCAAATAAATCCACTCAATAGCAAGAAAGACAATATTGATATTTCTTATTCTCATCAATGTTTTGCAGTATTTTGATCATGAATAAAATTCCTGTACATATTTTCCTAGCAATAAGTTTATATAATAATTAGGCAGTTTTTAAACCCTGTGGAAAAACAACTTTCAAGGCGTGGAATCAAGAATTTCTCTGCAGAATTCAGGATTGTTTTTCGCCACTAATTCCTATGATACCATATAATAGGCACATGGTTAAATATCCTTTGAGATTGAAATCCCCAAAACAGACAACCTTGGCAGCACATCCATTTAGAGCAGCCTGATGTGATAAGCTCTCCCATGACATTTATGTAAACTAAGAAAAATGCTTAAGCACTTACCACAAGCTTGGGTCTCAGAGTCCACAGATAGGGATCTGTCCGACTGGCCAGCCAGTGATAAGGCCAATGACGACTTGCCCACGCCATTCTGTCCCAGTAGCACAATCTTCAGTGCCCCTCCATGACTATGGTAGGTGGACTGGGCTGCTGACGTTTGATAGAATGATTCATCGCGTGGCAATGTTGTGTCACTGATAGGCAATGTGGCAGGTTCATCCAATCCCGGGATCCAATCACAGTCGTCTGATACAGCTTCTTCTCTCCGCAGCTGGTGCTTGACAGGTAGGGGTGTGCTTCCTCGTCGAAGAGGGGGCGCCGTGGTGAGAAACATACTGTACTAGACAGGTTAGAAATATAGAAGTACTTAAGGACCATTGCTAACAAAGATGTGTAGGTATATATTTATGGTGATGAACTTTTGTTATGGAAAAAGAGTGATTTGAAGTTTGTTGGGCACTGTATGTGCTGGAAGGATGTCTCAAGATAGGAGGATGTAAATAAATCAGGTTGATAGGAAGAGTAATGCTCAAAACAAGAAAGAAAGATAGAAAGACAGACAGATTGAAAAACAGATAGAAAAGAGAGAAAGAGAGAGAGTGAGAGAGAGAGAGAATGGGAGAAGGAAAGATGGAAAGGCGCAAAGATGGAAAGACGGAAAGAAAATAGTCTGTAGGTTTACCCGAAAATGACGTCATTAGTGCGAAAGTGTAATGAGTCGAAGCTTAGGGTGTTCAGGGAAGAAGACACTCATCAATATTACCCCAAAATCAATATTTGTCTTTGCAGCCAGTAGCAGAATTTGTGTGACAGCATTTGCCTGAAGGACAAAGCTAAGTGTTGTAGTGACACTCAATTAGAGGGAATGAAACATAATACAATTTATCCGCTTGATTTACATCCCACGGTACTGAATCA